>NW_016158052.1:102110-113209 GCF_001687245.7 Rhagoletis zephyria
ATAAAATGTTTAACATGACTATTTTTTATAGTGAAGGTTATATTAAAAAATAGTCACGTGAAAAAGTTTGGTAAAATGACTTTAACGGACTTTGTTGGAGTTATTTATAAAAACACTTTACATTTAAGGAAATTTTCAAGTACCCTTACGTCGAAAACTAGACCCAAAGCTGAATTTTTAGACGTGGAAAGCATAATGTCAAAATTATGTGTTTGTTGTAATTCATACTGTAATTGTGCGTATAATTTGTAATTTTTTACTTATATACGGCTTATACCCCCTTATTAAATTCGCCTTGCACGAAGCCGTTATTGCCAAATAAGCAGTCCAGCATCCTATGGTACTGCTCCGTAGTAGCTCCTGCTCTTCTTTTTTTTTATATTGTATTCACAAACAACAATCCCGACACAATAATACGCGCAACAATAACAAGTTTCTTTTAAATATTGAGTGTCAAACGTCAATATTGCCATATTTGGCTTTGTAATTAACGACAATCGTCGTAAACTTCTTTATCGACATGACTAACGAATTCTGTCGTTAAGCGTGTTTTTGAGAATATCCTATTCGCTACTGCAAGCTACAAACGTCGTTCATTATCAATAACGAATAGCGGTCGTTAAGAAAAATGGGAATCGCACTACTGAATCAATTTAGGATCCGTGCCGATTCCCTTATTTCACTAACAATTTGCAGCACGGTTTGATAACACTAACAAATGAATGTATACCCAAACAGATATTTTGGCATTTGGTCATTTCAACTTGCAAAGGACCTCTATGTTAATCATGATTTAAATAAATATTATTCCGTGGCAATGTGCCTTTTACCCGGTCATGTTAGTTCAATTAAAAAATGTTTTTTCCTCATGCTAGTAATATAAAAACAATAAGAATGATCCAGATCGTTTCCGATAATGCCCGAGATAAACCAAGAAAACACGACAAACAATGTGAGGAACTGGTATATACATATGTATGNGCCTGTGTCAACAAACATCGGCCTCCAACCACCACCGCTAACTTTAAAAGCAAATCACAATTTCCACTTTTCTTTTTATTAAACAAGACACAATAGCAATGTTTTACACAAACAAATATTGAGGGAGGTAAATAATCCAGGTGAATATATGAATAAATCCAGCCGATGCATCTGCTGAACATTTGTAAGCCCACCATGATATGATTGATGTGAATGTGAAGAAGCTTCACAACGAAACCGATGGAGCTAATCCTACCGTATTTAACAAATCCATCCACGTTTTCCCGAGGGGCCTTCAGAACTGATAGGCGGGGGATGACTGCATCTAGCTTCTTTTGCTGCAAAATCTCATTTTTTCGCTAATAAAGGCCAACTTTTTTTGTTTACATGGGGTGGCAGGCCATGCAACGCAAACATTCACAAATTAATAATGACAGCTCACGGATGTGGGGAAAGAATCTTAAGTCGATAACAATGTATCGATACACTAACATGAGGTGCCCCACACCCTTTATGCAATATACTCATGCAAGATTATGCACACTATACACTATCACAAAATAGTGATATATGAAGCTGAGACCACCCGTATCATAAAATAACTGAACATATAAATCACGAAATTTACAATAACCACATATAATTAAGTTTCTTTGCTACTCGCGACCCAACCATAATATACATATATATACAAGTACGTATATCTATATAGCCAAATATACACAAAAGGGAAAAAATAATGATTTCAGACATCAACGATGACTCGCTTCACCTCGATGAGAAAGAAGGCCGAGCAACAATCGAACCGCTTTGCTCTTGCGTGCCGTTTATGCCAAGGTATGCATCCGATACGGCTCTGTCCATCATTCCGCGGTAAAACTCCCGAAGAGAGACTGAGGGAGGCACTGATTGGTCGCTTCTACGGAAACTGCCTGTCCATGGAGCATCGGTCTGACGAGTGCACGAGCGAAGAAAGATGTCGTCGATGCCGCGAAAAACACCACACAACGCTGCACATGGATGACGAATCCGAACCCCTTCAGCCGATTGATACACGACCATGGAGCGAGCAAGTTGCTATTGAGGAAGTGTCCGAGCCTCCTCAGCCGGTCGACACGAGACCATGGAGCCAGCAAGTTGCTAGTGACGACGAGTCCGAACGCGCTGGAGACGAGGTCTCGCCAGCTACCCATCGCATTTCGAGCGGGTCGACTCGCACGCGAAACCCAAGCGTTACGACCGGTCACGTCTATTGCTCCTACGGTCGTGGTAAAAATACATGANACGAGACCATGGAGCCAGCAAGTTGCTAGTGACGACGAGTCCGAACGCGCTGGAGACGAGGTNCACAAAAGGGAAAAAATAATGATTTCAGACATCAACGATGACTCGCTTCACCTCGATGAGAAAGAAGGCCGAGCAACAATCGAACCGCTTTGCTCTTGCGTGCCGTTTATGCCAAGGTATGCATCCGATACGGCTCTGTCCATCATTCCGCGGTAAAACTCCCGAAGAGAGACTGAGGGAGGCACTGATTGGTCGCTTCTACGGAAACTGCCTGTCCATGGAGCATCGGTCTGACGAGTGCACGAGCGAAGAAAGATGTCGTCGATGCCGCGAAAAACACCACACAACGCTGCACATGGATGACGAATCCGAACCCCTTCAGCCGATTGATACACGACCATGGAGCGAGCAAGTTGCTATTGAGGAAGTGTCCGAGCCTCCTCAGCCGGTCGACACGAGACCATGGAGCCAGCAAGTTGCTAGTGACGACGAGTCCGAACGCGCTGGAGACGAGGTCTCGCCAGCTACCCATCGCATTTCGAGCGGGTCGACTCGCACGCGAAACCCAAGCGTTACGACCGGTCACGTCTATTGCTCCTACGGTCGTGGTAAAAATACATGATCGTGGACGGCTGCACCTTATACGCGCGTTAATCGACGTATGCTCTCCGACTTCGATAATTTCAACAGATTTAGCGGTCGAACTCAGGCTTGACGTTTCAAATTTCGGAACCCAACGTGGCTGTCTACTGCGTCTGAGGGGAAAACACGGCCAGAACACCAGGTTGGCTATCCACGCCACAATGATAAAAAATGACGTTCGTGTTAGCCCCACTAGCAGCGTCGATCCATCAGTAGCGACAGCGTATACGCGCATACGATTAGCGGATCCAAACTTTTATACACCGATTCGCTTAGTACTGGGAGCCGACGTATACCCAGACATCGTACTGCCGGGTATGCTCCCAAGTACGTTTGGTCTCTTTATCGCGCAAAGCACCATTTTTGGATGGATGCTCTCAGGAGTATGTCGCTCTTAAATTCCATTTTTGATCTTTTAAACATGAATTTTTAACTGAATTTTGAAATTTTTTATGAATAAATGTGCTCTGAAATGTTCACCCATACCTTTTTATTAGTATTTTTCCCTTCTACTCTTTCATTAGCTAGGAAACTAAGACGTGGACCACCGGAATTTGGAGGCATCCTTCCACTGGAAACAATAATAATCTTTTTTTGTCTCAAATGAATTGTTATTTTACATATGTGTAGACTGGTTTTTCTACTTCTTAGTACTTAGTCCGGCGTGGTGGCTGAAGCGCTCGACCGACGTTGCTGATAGCAAGGGGCCGGCATGTTTAGGCCTTAATGAAAACCAAATAATTTAAAGGTCGAACCGCCCTAATGTAAAAGTGCATTGACTTTAGCCGAGCACACAAAAATACTCAGGCATATATGTATATGGCCTACCTTTATTGCTACGCCGTTAGCAATACATGTATTATTTCCCGTTGTAATATAATTTCGTTAAGTTTCCCCTCCGAGCAGTTGGCTGCCGGCGGGGAAACTTAGCTTTGTCAAAGCGGGACTTTTTCACTTCATTCGAGCTATCAAGGAGACCGGACGACTTCAGCCATCACCCAGCGATACATATTCAAAGGTAACCATATTGTACACCCACTGAGTTATTCGATAATAATGCCAATTGAAATTATAGCTATTATCTACTAATACACTTGGTTGTGTTTCATTTTATTTTCTTTTTTTCAAATTGACATTAGTGCTACTCCGGGAGTTGCGACCCATTGGTTCACCGATCGTTCATTTATATTATTTAGCATTATAACTTTACTACCTTAAAGATGTATGAATTTTATAAATTGAAGAATCAACCTTGAATGAACTCCTTCACAAGGCCTTCTGAAGTACGTCCTATAAAAGCCCTTCTGGAAAACCTTCTATGGGTAGCGAAAGAACAACAATTGATACCAGTCCATACAAAAAAGAAAGGAGAAAGAATGTAGAGTGGAAGGTCCCTTGACTCTCACGAAGGCCTTTCGGAAGGACTTTTAACTCGTGAAATTATCTATTAGGTTATAAAAGATGTATATTTAATACAATCATGCCAGACGAACATTTTGGCGAGCACATTCACAACTCGCATCGTCTTTTTAATTTTTTTTCTGTAGTCCCGCGAATCCCGCGGATCCCGCATATGTAATCCCTCATTTCTGATCCCGCAGAGGGCGCGGTCGCGAAGAAACTCTAACCATTCGCCCCGCAATTACCGAACTATGGAGGAGGATAGCTAGGCTCCTCACCACGACCGCCAGCCAACAGAAAAAATATTACGACTTCGGGCAGAAACTCGCACCAAAATTTTCGGACCCCATCGGATCGCCAGCCATGTCTCAATCAACACCGTCAAACTTGCACCTGCCGATTACCCAAATAGGCAACAAAATGATACCAAAATCTGAACCGGCACTGCGTGGCTAACGGACGATAAAGGGGGCGAACCACCCTCTACAACGCCTAGCGGCAGACAGAGGCGCGACCCGTTGGGTTGCCCCATATCCGACCACCCCCGCCTGCTTACGATACCGTGGGGTTAGCATGCGCTGGGAGGGGTAAAACCACCCCATGCAGCGCCAAGTGGCCACGAATATATATGGGCGCCCGAGGCCGAGATCGCTACCGAGGGGACCGCTATTTGTACTCGCTGTCATCCAGGGCCGCCGTCACCATCGTCGTCACCACTAGGGCCCGTACCGCTGCTCTCATCATGGAGGCGGCTGTCACCACTGCCGACTCTCTCTCTTTATCTCCCACTCTCCCCTGTTCACCAAGTTGCCGGCAGTTTTATCACTTCTGAAACCAAATTAGTGGTAGATTATTAATAACAAGTAAGAAAGTCTAAGTTCGGGCGGAGCCGAACATTAAATACCCGGCGCAAGTATTAAATATATGTTTTTTCACCCTTCCGAAACCTTCCGCTAGATGATAAGCCGGGGTGTATCAATTTTGAGTAAATTAGCGTCCTTCAATTTCGAAATATTGAAGTTTCAAGCATTTCTTAAATTTACCGTTATATGAAAAGCGGACTCAATTTTAGTCCGATTTCAACAATTTTCAACGGCTTGCTTTTATGTGGCAAGCACAATAACCATACCGAGCTTGGTACAAATTGCTAGAACGGTTAGCGAGATACATATATGTGATCACAAGTGGGCGGTGCTACGCCCATTTTCCAAAATTTTGTCATAAACGTATTTCTTGGTAAAGAATTGTTGCAACCATCAATTTTGAATAAATTAGCTTCATATTTCAGTGATTTATCGAAGATTTTGTATTTCTCGAAATTACCGTTATATGGGATGTGGGCGTGGTTATTGTCCGATTTTAGAAATTTTCGGCCAGTTGGTATGCTGTACCAGGACCAACAACTGTGCCAAGTTTGGAAGAAATTGGTGTAGCGGTTACCAAGATATACACATGTAACCATAAGTGGGCGTGGCTACGCCCATTTTCCAAAAATTTATAATATTCATGTTTTCCGTCTGAAACTCATTGTAAGTATCAATTTTGAGTGAATTATCTTCAGTAGTTACTAAAATATCGCAGTTTTCGTTTTTCTTAAAATTACCGTTATATGGGAGGTAGGCGTGGTTATTATCCGATTTCGCCCATTTTCAATACCATCCGTCCCACGCCCAAAAGAAGTTCACGTACCAAGTTTCGTTAAGATATCTCAATTTTTACTCGAGTTATCGTGTGCACAGACGGACGGACGGACGGACGGACGGACGGACAGACAGTCACCGCTTAATCGATTTCTCTTTTCATTCTGATCATTTATGTATACATTTGTCTATATCTATCTCGATTCGTTTTGCCTGTTACAAACAACCGTTATGTGAACAAAGTTATAATACCCTTGTGCACAAGTGCGCTCGGGTATAAAAACAGTGGTAGATCCCTAACAAAGTGTGGTAGAATATTTGTAAACTTTTTATTCGCCGAATAACACTGTAGTAACCATATATGAATTACTTCTACAGCATTCCCCGCTTAATTGCATTTCAAAAATTCACAATTTTTGGTTTAATTAACCGTGGAATCAATTAACTGATACTCGTCTAATTAAACAGTTCGCTCAATTACATAAATTCCGCTTAATTGGACAACCTAATCAATTAAAAGAAAATGCATGTGAGCATTTTAAATTTAATTAAAATTATTTGGTTTAAACTTTAAACGAAATATCGTCGTTTCAACTTTCTCTGAACTACCTTTGCATGATAAGTAGGGGTGTTTAATCGATTTTAACCGTTTTCGATAATATGCAGAGTTAGACTTAATGATATAATTAAACCTATTTAGGTACAAATCGATAAAGTGATTACCGAGGTACACCTTTGTAGTTATAAAGTGGGCGGTGCTACGCCCATATCCTAAAAGTTTATAGCAGTTATTTATTGTTAGGAGATTGCTGTTACTATTAAATTGGAGTAAATTAGCGTCCTCAGTTATTGAAATATCGGAGTTTTCGTATTTATGAAATTTACCGTTATACGGAAAGCGGGTGTAATTTTAGTCCGATTTGAATAATTTTCAATAAGGAAAAGCGTACCAAGGTTGTTAAGTGCACCGACTTTGGTAGAAATTGATAAATCGGTTACCGAGATACACATTTTGGTCGGTTTATAATCTAATTTTATGCTAAGTGGATATCGTAATCACCGATTTGAAGTGAACTAGCTCCAGTAGTTACTGATTTATCGCAGTTTTCGTGTTTCTGTAAATTATTGTTATATTGTTATTGTTATTGCCCGATTTCAAAGATTTTCAACGGATTTCTTAGCTAGACCCTACTAAAGCCTCTTACCGAGTTTTGTAAGGATTGGTGAAGCGGCTACTGAGATACGGCATTTCATAATAAGTGGGCGGGGCCACGCCCATTTTCCAAAAATTGCATAATAATATTATTTTTACCACAATTACCATCGGTATGGTTGCTTGCGAAACCCTTAAATATAGTTTTAGCAGTTCAAAGTTTACGACATACAACAAGACGACAGTATTCGAAAATCAGATGGTTGCTTAAAACGATAATATTATGAAATGCTTGAGCTGGACAAGGAGAAGAAGGCAAAGACATACCCTTTTACATATTACATATTTTTTCAAACTGTTGAAAAGTACCACTATTTAAGAACTTCATCTATATTTCCTCATAGCTTAAATTAATTGTTTCAAGCAAGCAAAAGCTTTGAAAGTCTAAGAATTCGCTAAAAAGAGTATCTAACTCTACATATGTCTTGTACGCAAAACTATTGTATTATGTCAGTAAATTGAGAAAACAGAATTGTAAGTTTTAGGCAAAAGCCTATATTAAAATTTTTTGTATTACAGCGTGGCGACGAATAACTGTTTCCCAGGCTTTTTGAGAAATAAAAGGGTCCTTTATAGATTTTGCGAAAAAGTATTTTATTTTTAATTTTCCACAGATTTTTCTTTAGTTGTATTAATAAGTTTTTAAATTTTAATCCTTATTTACATTTGCCAGCACTCTAAACTTTGAGAGAAAAGTTTACTTGGCACGCAAGACTTTTTCAGGTGTATATTTTCTTAGGCTTTGTATAAAAAAAAACTGTATAGGGTTGGTCGAATGAATGGGCGTCCGAGTCACCAGTTCAGAGTCTATTAGATTTTTGAGTATGAGGCCTTATGTTGGACAAAAGGAGAGTATATGGGACTCAAAATGGAGAATATTAGCCTATGGTTACAGAAGATATGGAATAAATGCAACTGAAAATTATTTTCGAGATAACTAACAACACTCTGCAAAAAACGTCAGTCCTCTTTTGAAATAATTTATATTCCATCGTATTATCGCAATTGCTACGTTTAGGGAAGTTCCAACGTTATATAAAAACCTTAAGGAAATCCTAAAGTGTTTTGTTTTAATTGAAAATTCAATACAAATCAGTACAAATTTTGAAAAATCAGGACATTGACGTACTGATTGAATGAATAAATAAAATCAGTACAAGAGTTGAAAAATCAGTACTGTACTGATAAAATCAGTACGTCTGGCAACCGTACTTTTGGACCTTCTGTGTGGAAAACTTTTTTTATTGTTGCCGAAAAATGACGAATGCTGAGACGTCTCGATTTCACAACTTCATAGTTTTGTGTACATTAAATGTCACTAAACTACTGAACGACTGGCCCGATTTGGTTCATATTTGGAACATATATGAGTACCTTGAAAGAAAATACTCCTACCAAAAATTTGCTCGGTAGGTGGCGCCGGGGTCAGGATATTCCTTAAAATTGCATTTACTTCCCGATTTATCTCATATTTGGAACATATGTTAGCAAATTGAAAATAAGTATTGGGACTAAAATGTACACGATAGGAGGCGGTGGGGTCGGAAAATTCCTAAAATTCTTATACACTGGGATAATGATATATATCTACTATATATTTGTAGAAGTATGTATGTATGTATGTATGTACCAGGTTGCAGCCTAAACGGATGGACAGAATCGAATAAAATTTTGGCAGAGTATCGCCATAACACCTGGGCTTATAATAGGAAGAAAAAAGGGGTGAACATTTGTATTAGCTATAACAGGGGTGGGCAAGGCCGAGGCCGAAAAGAGCCACATGTAAATTCTAAATGCTACAAAGAGCCACAAAAAACCACAAAAACAAAAGTTTTATTTTTAAATAAAATTATTATTAGAAATTAAAAACATTCATTTTATCATTAATCAAAATTCAAAAGATCCATTTGGCTAAATTTTCAAAATCTGGTTTTAAATCAGTTAAAGCCGTTCGAATCCGTTCAATTTTGGTTAGTCAATTACGAACGGTATTTTGACTTAACGAATCTCATTGTAGAGTAAAAAGACTCACATACCTTGTTTATACCGACATATAAAGCGCTTTGACCCAGTTCGCTGTGATTCCAAACGGAGGCATAAACCATGGTACCATTATTAATGGTATTGTCTTCCCAGAGAGTTTTACTTCACATCGAAATTCCTTATTTTCATTTTGACGCATTTCAATGCTGATTCTTTTACTTTTAGCTGGCTTCGCTTATTATTTTCACTCAATTTATTAAAAAGAAAAAATAAAACAAGAGAACAAACGTTAGAAATATAGTGAGAAATAATAACTTTAAATTTGTTTAGTAAGCAAATGTTTTTTTTCGGCTTTTGCAAACTAAATAAGTTCTCTGCAAGAAGGTTTGTTTACAAAAATACGTAAAATATATGATTCTTGGTGTATAGAAATGTCTCTTTCCCAGTACAGTAAACTTTTTGGTGTGGGCAACAATGATGTTTTTCCAATTAGGCAGATCGGAATATCGGGAAGACAATACCTGTAATAATTGTACCATGGGCATAAACCAACTTTTCAAAAGTGTGTTGGCTCGAATTTGTTTTCAAATCGCTTTTTTATTTCTCACATCGGTTAGAAAACAAGTATAACACATCATTCATTTGAAGCGAAGTGAAGAAAGGCAGGTTTTCTTTATACAGCCCGTTTTAAAATTGAATCATTAGGTGTATTCGCGTATTCTTCCAGCAGAAAACTCTCAGAATTTTTATGTGTTCTCTCTCAAGCATTGAAATGTTTGCAAAAGCAAATGTAACAAAATTAGCATTTGAATTTTGTCCGAACATTTGGAGTTCTTATAAGTTATTTTAAAAGTAAAAACTATCAAAATAAATTTCATTATGTTCAGAAGTTGCGAACAGATGATTTTGATCAGCTGTTTTTCTTGCTGGCAAATTGCTGCTGGTAAAAAATTTTCCAGCAGAAACTAGCAGATTCTCATCAAAATGAAATGTCAGTTTGGTCTCTCAATTTCCCCTACTTGCTGGATTTTTGTGTACGCGAACAGCAAAACCTGATAGTTTTTGATAGTTATCAATAACTATCAATACGCGAATGCACCTATTATTATAAAAAATTTTAATTCTTGGTCCCTTCCATTTCGGTCCACCGCGCAAATTATTTATTAAAGAAATATGGAATAGGTAAAAATAATAACTTTTGTTTCCTTTTGAATACGGCTTCAGCGAGTGCGCCTGAAGGAAATATGTGTTCAGTCAAATCGGGTTTTTGTTAATGCGGTTCTCTCGTAAGTATAAACAAGGTAACGTTGTATCAAAAATTGAAAATATACGGCACGTAGCTGTTTTCAACAGCGGATATTTTAAATCTAGTACTTGATGGAATTCAAGCAATGGCAACGCTTTATGTTGCATTTCCAGTGCCTTATCTTCTTTTAATTCCAAAAACTCTTCTTCGCTTTTCATAAAAAGGGGTATTTCGAATATTGTAAATTCATCCTCAATTATCTTACTTCTTACTAATATTATAAATGTGAAAGTTTGTATGTTTGGATGTTTGGGAAATCATCACGCGGAAACGACTGAACGGATTTGTATGAAATTTTGTACGAAGATAGCTTATGAGCCGGATTGGTTAATAGGCTATTTCTTAAGAGTTGCCACCTGTTAAAAAAGTTTTTGTGGAAGAATACTGGAACTTGGTATGGAGTTGTGTATACAAAATGTATCAATTCTCATGGAAAAAATGTGAGTTATTAAAAAAGGACGCATGTCGCCTCCCATACATACCAAAAACTTCTTAATACATAATAAGTATTTTAAGATTTGTTATGGAGATTTATTTTATAAGTGCCGTACTGACAGAATAAGTTTTATTAAATGGAAAAGGGAGAGCCCAGTTCGGCCTTATAATCTAAAGCTCTCTTGAGGCTTTGCTACAGTAATGAGAAGTA
>NW_016158052.1:115127-160864 GCF_001687245.7 Rhagoletis zephyria
AATTTATTTAATATGCGGGAATGACTGAATGGATTTGCATGAAAATTTGCACACAGATAGCTTATGACCTAGGTTGGAAAACTGGCTACTTTTCTTAAGAGTTGCCACCTGTTAAAAAAGTTTCATTAAATTAATACGCGGAAACGACTGAATGGATTTGCATGAAATTTTGCAAGCAGATAGCTTATGACCTACAGTGGAAAATAGGCTATTTTTTTGGAAGAGTTGCCACCTGTTAAAAAAGTTTAACTACGTTAATACGCGGAAACGACAAAACGGATTTTCATGAAATTTTGCACACAGATAGCTTATGACCTAGGTTAGAAAGTAGGCTACTTTTTTTAAGAGTTGCCACCTGTTAGAAATGTTTAGTTTAATTAATACGCGGAAATGAGTGAACTGATTTGCATGGAAGCTTTCACACAGATAGCTTATGAGCTAGGTTGAAAAATAGGCTACTTTTTTTAAGAGTTACCACCTGCTAAAAAAGTTTAATTAAATTAATACGCGGAAAAGTCTGAACGAATTTGCATGAAATTTTGCAAGCAGATAGCTTATGACCTACAGTGGAAAATAGGCTATTTTTTGGAAGAGTTGCCACCTTTTAAAAAAGTTTAATTAAGTTAATACGCGGAAACGACTAAACGGATTTGCATGAAATTTTGCACACAGATAGCTTAGGACCTAGGTTAGAAAGTAGGCTACTTTTTTTAAGAGTTGCCACCTGTTAGAAATGTTTATGACCTACAGTGGAAAAGGACCTACAGTGGAAAATAGGCAAATTTTTTCAAAGAGTTGCCACCTGTTAAAAAATATTTAATTTAATTAATATGCGGAAACGAGTGAACAGTTTTGCATGACATTTCGCACAGAGATAGCTTATGACCTATGTTGGAAAATACTACTATTTTAAGAGTTATCACGTATTAGGAAAGTTTAATTGAATTAATACACGTAAATGACTGAACTGATTTACATGAAAGTTTGCACACAGATAGCTTATGACCTAGACTGGAAAATAGGCTACTTTTTAAAGAATTGCCACCTGTTTGAAAATGAAATTTAGCTCAAATATTGTTTATGACCTGGATTGAAAAATAGGCTACTTCCTTAACCGGTTTTCCGATCAGAACGAAATTTTGTACACTTACTACGGATTTCGGAAGGATGGTCTTAGACTGAAAGTAAGTCCGATAACTCAAGGCCCCTCCCATACAAATTTGAACTTTCATATTACATACATATCTCTGGAAGTATTTGTGGGATAGAATTGAACTTGGTATAGTAATATGTATGTGAATTCAATGTTGGCATTAATCGATTGATGTTTTAATCAGTTAGTTAATTCGATTAAATTCAATCTGATTACAGTTAATCATGATTAATTTTAATCTGACTAAACAGTTAATCGTAACCGCGATTAAAAAATTAATTTTTAATAATTAACTCTTAATTTGATCAAGTAGGTTTGGTGATTAATTATGTTATGCTGGTATTTCCCTGTGCACACGAAGCAAGTTAATCGGGTATGGCTAAGTCGGGTTTCCTCATCAATCTAAGCAATTCGGTGTGCATTTTCATTAAGATATATACCAACAAACGTTTTACAAACTTGGTTTAAAAAGTTTCCAGTTTATGTATTACTAATAACAATTTTGTTTATATTATGTGGTATTTTATCAAGGCCAGGTTACTAAATTTGAGTTGGAAATATTAGAACCCGCCGTGGAACCTCCAAGAAGGTTACACGTTCACGCGTCGTATACCTGGAACCATTTTAAGGTAAACTTAGAGGGATTGATATCTTCCGTATGCCTAGTGCGCAGACGAGATCTTATAATTCCAGAGTTTTAAATGGCCTAAATACCTTAAGGCGCTTAAAAAATAACGAGATATAACGAAATGGGCACAGAAATAAAATCTAACATCATTAAATTATTTTTCATAATTGTATAAAAGCGCGGGGTGAAACCCGCGGGTATAAGCTAGTGTTACATAAAAAAGGGTTTATGAAGTATGAAACGTACATTTAAATAATTTTAAATCGGCAAATCTTTTTTCAAAATCTGCTTTTAAATCATATAGTTTTGCGACATAGGGGTCCAATTTATTCTCTTTTATATGTGCAATATTTTTTTTCTAGCCATGGAAAATTTTGAAATATTCTTTTTTTGAGATCATGTATAAAAACATGTAGTTTAGCTTCAAAACTTAAAATAATTTGCGACAAATTAAAAACGTTTTTATTCATTCCTTATAGAGACAAATTCAAGTTTTGGAAATGTTCCATCATATCGGTTAAGAACATTAAGTCAGAAAGCCAAGTGTCATTCCCCAATTGCGGGTCATGTTCCGATCTCAATTTGCGTATGTGTATATAAAAAGAATAAAATAAAAAAACAGCACAATGGAAAAGAATATCCAGCAAAGAAATATATATTTTAACAAGTAATTTTAAGCAAAAAAAACCGACTTAAAAAAGGTATATATATAGGTATATATATATATATTTCATGACCCAATGATCGGATCTAAACCAGATACTGAGATAGTACCTTTTCGATGCAAAAATAATTATCGAAATCGGTTGACGTGGTCCAAAGTTATGCAGTAACATACATAAAAACATAAAAAACAAAATTTCCGACGAACTGATAACCTCATCCTTTTTTGGAAGTCGGTTAAAAAGTAAAATAGCCGCACTTGGCTAAGCAAAGAGACGCATTTGGCTCAAAGAGCCGCGTTTGCCCACCGTTGAGCTATAGCTTCAAAACCATAAGTCACATGAAATTGAAATTTGGTACGCAGACGTATCTTTGGTAGGTGCTTATAGTAAGGTATACATAAATGGCTTGTACAAGAGGGCGTGGCACATCCCATATGCGTGGAAATTTTATCAGCTATTACCTTGTTTATACCGACACATAAGGCGCTGTGACTCAGTTCGGTGTGGTTCAAATCAGATGCATAAACAAATTTTCAATGCGCGTTGAAATCGAAAAGTGTATTGACTCAAATTTGTTTTCAAATCGATTTTTTATTTCTCACATCGGTTAGAAAATCCGTATAAACGAATAATTCATTTAACGCAAAATCAAAATAGGCTATTTTTCTTTATGCAGCCCCTTTTTTATTGTATTTGTTATTGTAATAAATTTGTATTGCTGTTCGCTTCCATTTCGGTCCACCACGCAAATTTATTATTAAATAAATATCGAATAAAAGTAACGGCGTTTTTTTACTTTTTAATACGGTTTAATCGAGTGCGCTATAAAGACTGTGGAATAAACGTTAGAAAAAAATATGTGTGGAATCAAATCGGTTTTGTTTTAATGCGGTTTCTTCGTAGGTATAAACAAGGTATATAACTTCAAAACCATAAGTCACATGAAATTGAAATTTGGTATGCAGGCATATCTATGGTAGGTGCTTATAGTAAGGTTTATAAAAATGAGTTTGCAAAAGGGAGCGTGGCTCATCCCATAGGCGGAGAATTCCTTATCAGCTATAACTTCGAACCCATAAGTTACATGAACTTGAAATTTTGGTATGCAGACGTATCTATGGTAACTGCTTATACTAAGGTATATCTAATTGGGTTTGTAAAAGGAGGCGTGGCAAATCCCATAGACGTGGAAATTTTATCAGCTATAATTTCAAAACCATAAGTCACATAAAATTGAAATTTGCTATGCAGACATACGTATCGGTCATATCTATAGCACGCCATTTCAAAGTGATATTGTGTGCCACTTACGTTTATTTATTTATTTTTAAGAATTTTCAATTAAAATATAGTTCTTTCTCTAACAAAACCCATATGAAGCCAAGTTTAACAATTTGTAGAATACTACAAAAAAGTGCAAACAATTTTCATATAAATTTCAAACTTTTTTCTCGGAAGTATTAGAATTTTTCTGAATACACAGTTTTATAGCCCAATCAATTCTAGTCTGATAATGTGCAAGTTTCAAGTGGCTAAAGGTTGCCGTTGATTTTTTAGAATTTTTTTCGCCAAAGATGTTGCGGTTTTCTTCCATATACAAATAAATTGAGTTTATTCATTATATGGAAGCCAGTGCGACAAAAAAAATTCTAAAAAATTAACGGTAATTCGTACCCACTTGAAATTTGCACGGGCTAAAAAACTGTGTACTCAAAAAAATTCTAACACTTCCGAGAAAAAAGTTTGAAATTTAGGGGAAATTTTGTTGCACTTTTTTGAAGTTTTCTACAAATTGTTAAACTTGGGTATATATGGGGTTTGTCTGAGAATGAACTGAATTTTAATTGAAAATTCTTAAAAATAAATAAATAAACATAAGTGGCACACAATATCACTTTGAAATGGCGTGCTATAGATATGACGAATACTGTATCTACGGTGGGTGCTTATAATAGGCTATATATACATGAGATTCTAAAAAGGGGCGTGGCACAGCCCACAAGCGTGGACCTTTTTATCAGCTATAACTGCGGTAACATAAGTCCCAAGAACTTGAAATTCGGAGGGCGAGCATAACTATGGCAGGCGCTTATAGTAAGGTATATACAGGATGTGCCAGAAGTAACCTGCCCAACTTGAGAAGAAGGCAGGTGGGGTGGTGAGCTCCCTGATAAGCAAAAATTATTCAGGTAAAAGTGTCACCGTTTTTGAAATATTTAAATTTTTTTGAAAAATCGTGCCTTTTCATTATTCTTTAACTGCATCTACAAACAAGGCTATACTTAGTAAATTTTTTATGTAAAATACTTTCAGATAGTTGCTTCTCTATACTCAAATGCAATGTAGTTAAAATATATTGAGGAACCATTATAAAATTAGGACTATATTGCGATTTTTAACTTTTTGGTATTTTCTTCCCCAACTTTGACTATCTCTGGTGAAAAAAATGTACTGAGCTATAACTCTACATTATTTACATAAAAAAATGTATCATTTAATAGATATTTCAGAAAAAAAAGTTATAGCCGCTTTTGTGGGTAAAGGACTGAGACACGCTAGAATGTATTTAATAGATTTAAATTTAAGTTGGTCTTATTACTTACCAATGATATGCTAAATAGTATAAAGGTACATTATTACATGCTCCTGACATTATTTTATTCGGACTAGAGTCAATACAAGGGCTATATCGATCAATATTTTTTGTGAAGGATGGGTTCACGTGAAATAAAACATACATGAGTTCTTTGCAGAAAAATTTATTCAATTATTGATAAAATATCCTCATATTGGCGACCTTCTACTCTAATACAAGCTCGGCACCTATTAAGAAAGTACGCTCTTAGAGATCTTAAACTCAATTGGGCTATCTCAGCAGCAGCTCCATTTATTTGTTCCGGCAAATGCTCTTCGTTTTGAATTATTTTTGAATAAATTTTGTCCTTAACATAGCCCCAGTAGAAAAAATCGAATGGATTCAGGTCTGGGGATCGAGCAGGCCACGTAATTGGCCCGTATCGTCTTGCGGTAGCGCAAGATGTGACCGTTCCACCGTGTATTCATTGTGGGACTCCATTGAAGGAGTCATGCTCTAGCTGCCTTAGCCTGCTGGGCAATGAGCTGGGATTTATCCAGGGATGCATTCGTGCAGAGCCCGAGTGTGGTTTGTAAGCAGTAGCTTAATACCATGCCAAAAATTACTCCGGGAGTGAATGTGGGTGATGCTCAAAGCACCGTGTGATAGCCAAGCTGGGATAGCGTTGACCATAGCTGAAAATGCCAGCGACTTATCACTTCACAAAGTTCAGCGAAGAGATATTTGAGAATTGCATAAAAAATGCATACCCAATTAAACACGAGCGAAGAACCTTTAAAAGCAAGTGCGTCTGTGTGTTCGCTGTTCTTTGTTTAAGCGGGAAATTCATAAGTCGCTTAAACAATAACATATGCGTCGATAAACACCGTTGTGGAAGAAGACGAATCAGTTAATTATCCAACGGAATTTTTGAACTCGATTGATCTTCCAGGGATGACGCCACATACTGAATTGAAAATAGGTGTGCCAATTATCACGTTGCGGAATATTAATCAGCTAAAACTCCGCAACGGTACGCGACTCGCAGTTAAGAAATTGATGAAGAACGTAGTGTAAGTAAAGATTTTTACGTGGCCTTTGAAAGGTGAAGAATTCCCACGATACACCATTTCAATTTTAAAGATTGCAATTCCCAATTCGATAGACATTCGGAATCACAATCACTAATGCTCAAAGTTATCCTTTGGAAAAGTGTGGTTTAGAGTGAGATGCGGATTGGTTCTTAGATGTTGCGTGTTCCCGTGTCGGCAAACCAGATATCCTTGATATCAATGCAGAGAATGGAAACACGACAAATATTGTGTGCACACAAGTACTTTTTCCAAAATCAAACTCAAACAAAACAAACAACAAAATCAAACTCAGTGTGAAGTGCGGAGGTTTTTTTTTGCGCTCCTGTGTTTGAGTAAAAAAAATATCGAAATTTTAATCTCGTTTTGATCTGGCCTAGTCCAATGAGACAGTGACTCTATTTGTTGCATCTTTTTAAACAAAGTTGATGTGAAAGTCATAATTTAATTTATTAAATAATCAACATGCCTTGTGTTTGCGCTCAAAAAGTTGATCGCAACCAAGCGAAAGTACAATGCAATAATTGTAACGAGTTCTACCACATCAACTGTGTTGGTCTTTCGCTTGCTGATCTGGATTTTTTCATGAACTCTGACTACAAATACATGTGTAAAAAGTGCGCGGGTATTCGCCGAAAATCTATGCACTCTTCTCCACCTGCCGCTAACCATCAAGTGGTGGACATTTCGAAGTCTGCATCGTTTTCTAAGTCACCTATTCCCGCCCATATCGCCAATATCTCCAACTCTACTCATCAACAACAGCTGTCAAAGTCATCGTCTACGGCTTCTAATAATACTGCTAAATAATCGCAACAACAATTGTCTATTCTACTTACTATTCTTAGGGTCTGATTAACACTGATTTGCGGTTAAACATCTTTATCGACGTCTTCGACTCCATGCATACGACAGGGCGTCGGTAACGTCGATAACTATNGCTAAAGAATCGCAACAACAATTGTCTATTCTACCTACTATTCTTAGTGAGCTTAAAGCAATTAGAGCTGATCAAGTTCGTGTATTCGCTGAGATTAGTGCTCTCCATACAGACAAAAAACTTTTAATCGATGAAACAACTAAACTGCATGCTGAGTTAATAGCCTTGCGTAAACTGCACACTGAAGATGTACTCGTTGCCCTTGCATCGCTCTTTGCTGATATTAGTGAACTTCGCCAAAATGCANCTGCTGAGATTAGTGAAGTTCGCCAAAATGCCTCTCACTGTAAGTGCCCTCGCGCAATCAATTCAATCGACCAGAGTTTTTCTGCTGCTGACCAGACGAATGTCATGGCAACTGCCACTCACACTACTGCCGCTCACACAATAAAGCAAATTAGTGGTACTGTTTCCTCCGTTTCTTCAGTGGCCGACGCCGCCTCTCCGCCTTCTGGCTCTCCAGCTTCTACTAATGCTGCTGCCATGACTTTGCAGCCTTACGCAATGGAAACGCTACCTGTAATGCATGTCGCCTCTGTTTTTGGTGATGCTGGAACTGCGGTATCACATTCATCTGCCATTTCTACCACTACAGTCGCTGCTGCAATGCCAGTTGCGGCTAACATTGGATCTACACTACAAACGTCATCTGCGCTGAATTCTTTCTCTGCTACTGCTGTTAATAACAGGTTAGCGACTTCTGTAGTATCATATATACCACCCGGTAGCTCTGATAGCTTATATAATTCTCATATTGAAAATATAGTTGATCTCTGCGACACTAATATGGATTCCCACTTTTGTATTATTGGTGATTTTAACCTGCCTGATATTATCTGGATAGATTTACAGAATAATGGTATTTTGACACTTACTAACGTCATGCGATCTAACGAAATTAATTTTATTGATAGTCTCTAAAGTTGTAACCTTATTCAAATGAATTGTTTATTTAATTCGCTATATAAGATGCTCGAACTAGTATTTGTAGACGAAAACTTAATATTTAACCTTTCTGAGAGTAATCTACCTCTGTACAAGACTGACAAACATCACGTTCCGCTTGTTATTTCTTTAAAATTTTTTGATGTTTTCTCTATTCCGAGCAATTCGTGTACTTCCGCTTTTAATTTTCGGATTACCAACTTCTGTGAGTTGAATAATGCACTTAGCGATATTAACTGGGCTAATATTCTTTCAACAAATGATGTGAGCTTATGTTTTGATACTTTCTTGTCTAACTTGGCAGAGGTTTTTTCCATTAAAGTGCCTCCTCTTCCTCCTAGACTTCATAAATTACCATGGTATAACACTACTCTAAAAAATTTGAAGAATAAACGTAATAAATATCATAAACTGTATAAGGCCAACACTGCGAATGCTGTTCTCAGGGATCAGTATATGAATTATGTTAATCAATTTAATGTGCTGGATAAGTTTCTTTATAATCGTTATATTGGTAAACTGGAAGCTGAGCTAAAAGTAAATCCTAAGGCTTTTTGGAATTTTATTCGCTCTAAGCGTGGGTCTTCCAACATACCGGCTTGTATGTGCCTTAATGGTAAATTCTCTCAATTTTTGCCTGACACAGTTGAATTCTTTGCTGAGTTCTTCAAATCAAACTTTTATAGTGAGGCTGATAACCCGAATAACTCTAACGCTCGCTCGAAGTTATCAGAACGCATTGATTTTGGTTCCCTCACAATCACAGAATTGGATGTTAGCACTTCTATGTCCACGCTTAAACCTTCGCTAAAATGCGATAGTGATGGGCTCTGCGCCTACGTTATGTCGCATTGCAGTTCATCTTTATGTGTTCCTTTATGTCATATATTTAATTTGTCTCTGTCTTCTGGCACATTCATTGATAGATGGAAGATTGCATCAATTACTCCAGTATTCAAATCTGGCAATAAAAATGACATCGCTAATTATAGGCCTATTGCTAAACTCACAGTTTGTTCTAAGCTATTCGAAAAAATTATAAAGGAGAAATTATCTTTCGTTACCAAGAGCATTGTTGAGCCGCACCAACACGGGTTTGTTGTCGGGCGCTCTACTGTTACTAACTTGGCATCTTTCTCTGAATTCTGTGTATCAGCTTTCAAAGATGGTACTCAGGTGGATACCATTTATACAGATTTTTCGAAGGCCTTTCATAAGGTGTCGCACGCAATCTTAATATATAAACTTCAGTCTATCGGCTTTCATTCTGCCTTTCTACAATGGTTAAAATCTTATCTGTCTAATAGGACCTTGTTTGTTGAAGTCGAAAACTGTAAATCCCACTCTTTTGTGGCAACGTCGGGTGTTCCCCAAGGCAGTATCCTCGGACCACTTTTGTTCGTCCTTTTTATAAATGACATTGGCTCCTGTTTCAAATTTTCTAGGTTTTTACTCTATGCAGATGACCTCAAACTCTTTCGTAGAGTTAACGACTCGTCGGATGTTTCTTCTCTGCAGTACGACCTGAGTAACCTGGTCAGTTGGTGTCATACGAACAAGCTTCACTTAAATGTAAATAAATGTTTTCATATGTCCTTCTCAAAATCTTCAAACATTATTTTTTCTAATTACAGTATTTCTAGCACTCGCTTGGCCTCTGTGAAAGAGTTTGTTGACTTAGGCGTAGTCTTTGACTCAAATTTTTCGTTTGTCAATCATATCTCTTGCGTGCTTCCAAAAGCCTACAGTAACCTGGCTTTCCTGCGTAGATATGTGAAAGACTTTAAGGATCCATACACCAGGAAAGCTTTATTTATCTCTTTAGTACGATCAAAACTAGAGTACGCTTCTATTATATGGAACCCCATTTACGGCTGTCATGCCGCCAGACTCGAAAGAGTGCAGAGAAAATTTGTTCGTTTTGCGTTAAGTTCCCTTAACTTTGATGACCCGATGCCCTCATATTTTTCCCGTTGTAAACTTATTCACCTACAAACTCTTGAAACTAGAAGAATTGTCCAGTTGCTCATGTTCGTTTTTGATTTGGTTGTTGACTCTTCGGATTGTTCGGTCCTTCTGGAGAAGATATCCTTTGATGTGCCTCACAGATTTCTGCGCTCATCTCTGCCGTTTTACTTGCGTGCTACTAAGGCTAACTATTACCATTTTGATCCGATTTTCCGCGCTCTGACAGAATTTAACAAGGTCTCAAAGAGTCTAAATATTGATTTTTCGTTGCCGAGAAATATTTTCAAGTCATCTATTGATTCATTTTTCTTATAACTACTTGTGTATCTAAATCTATAGTATTTAGTTTTAATTATGGTAGTCTTATTTTTATCTAGCCTGTAAGATTGTAATCATAGACTGAATAAACTGAAACAGAATTGAATCAAACTCATATGAAACGTATGCTTTGTTTCGTTAATAATTTATCATCCATGTAACAGGAATATGCCACAGCAAAGCGTTGCAGGGTATAGCTAGTCTAAATATATTTCCTTAAGCGTCCAAATAATTTCCTTACTAAAAATAACGTCGTTTATATCATACACTCCATAGAAATCGAAAACGATGTCTATTTCATTAATGGAAATGCAAGAACAACAGATGATGTTTGATGTTTCGTTTTCTAAGGATATCAGAAAATGTGTAGGAAATAATTTAACATTAATTAGCACTTCTGTAGCTAAAGAAACAAGGTTTTATACATAAATCACTCTAAACACAGAAACTTACTTTGTTCCGTTTCTGCATTAATAAAGCCAGTTCCTATCAAAGAATATTTTCGATAAAAATTACTTTCTTGATTGTGCCTCGAAGACGATGCGAAAAAATTGTTTCGAGAAAACTGTTTTACTCGGGGTTGCCTTTAATTCGAAATAAGCCCAAAAATTCGATACGATGACGCTCTCGGTTTCGCGTTTATTGGGCATGAGATATTCACAACGATGTCCTAAGTGTCATATCGTTCTATGCCGAAAACTTTAAAAACTTAGATAAATATTTAGAGGACTAGTTTTTGCACTGTGAAAATTCATAATATGACTTTTATGGTATGTACCTTGGAACTATCTAAATATACTTTTAGCCGTTTACAGTTTACGACATACAACAATACGACACCTTTGCGAATACCCCAACATTTTTATCATCAAATACTTTTGTTTTCTTTCATATTGGAACTAAATGCTGTAAAATACACGATGATGACCTCCGCATATTTCATTAATCAGCCTATCCACATACATACACCACTCCTGTACTTAGACCTAGAGATGGGGTATTTAAAAACACAATATACGCGACAACTGTCTTAATTACCTTATTTCATACGCTTCAATGTCAAATACGATTTTCTGCTCTACTTTGGCAAAAAGCGTTTACTGGTTTCCATGTGACGAAGAAGAAACCAAGACTACTCAATGATTTTGAATATTGATGATTCAGCAAGAGTATGACATTTCACTTCTTTGACAATATTTTAATTCATGACTTATTTTTTGCCTGATTATGTCAGAGGAATATGTCGAGTAATGATTAGCGTTTGAACGAACACAGGTAGAAGAAAATGTGTATGTATGTTACATACGTACTACATAGATGACTAAAAGTGTAAGTGTAAATATTGCCCAACAATTGCTACGAAGCACGGCAAAACAACTGATGCCGTCAGTTGGTTTTTGTATACAATGCTGTTTTTTTCGACATGGAATTTTAGATGCTTTGCACTTGCTTTATTATAACTGATATTCGAAATACATATCGTCGTTTAAAGTACAAAACCGCGTATCGCCATTCTGCAAAACTGCGTAACTGAGATTTGCAGCCAAAAATTGGATTTGCTCACACAAGCTCTTGGCTCAATCCTTATCCATTCGTCCTGAAATATACTAGCCAGAAACGCGATTGTTTTTTAAAAAAGTGAACCATTTTGAAATATGAGTGCTTTTACTCTCTAGAAAATAGTTTATGCAACCTCTCATACGCGGTTTTGCATTTTGTTGATACGCGGTTTTGCACTTTAAACGACGATATATACCATAAATTAATAATAACTTGACCAAGTTAGCGTCGCTCATGAGACTTATTTATTGATACGAGTATTATAGTACAACAAATAAAAAAAATTGGCTACTTAATCGAACTGTCGGAAAGTAATCATGTTGCATTATAAATATTTCACCCAGAGTAGTTGAAGATCATAGTCGTTTTCAGCATCGCTCTGCAACAAGTCGCCAAAGCGAACCAAAGCAAATTCAAATTCAAAGGATATCTTAGAAAAAATGGCATTTAGGGTAAGAAAAAAAAGAAATCAGTTTCAAAATTATAACTAATTCATAAATAACTATTATTATATCAGTTTGCTTTCCTCACTTGCGTGGCGGTGTTTGGTTTTTTGGGGTCCGCTTCTGCCGAATTCAACTACAATCCAAACCTTTACACCAATAACAACAATGATGTTGGAACTAATAACATAAAAAGTTATAGCGATAACGACCAACAGCCAGCAAACAGCTACAACGTCCCACTGAAAGCTTTAAACGGCTTTCGTAACAATGCACCGACGCAACAGCAACAGCTTCCTGTAAATGGCTACAACTACAACCCTAACTCCGTGCAACAGCTACTGCTTAATAACTATAATAATAATGCATCTCAACAACTGCAGTGGCAACAACAACAACAGCAGCCAACACAGCAACCACAGCGCAATGACAATTCATATAGCAGCGGCACTCGTACGCAATCCAATAATGGTGTACCCGCACCTGCTGGCTATGACTACACCCCAAAAAACTATGAAGCTCTTTCCTCGTCCTCATCATCTTCAGGATCTGTTCTTACTACTTCGACAAACATTGACACATCATTCAGTTCGAATGCGCAGCAAAGGTTAGCTCCCGAGGTCGTTCCAGTTGAGGAATATAACCCACCAGCCAAATACGATTACAGGTACAATGTACACGATGAATACACTGGTGACATCAAGTCGCACAATGAAGCTCGTGATGGTTACTTTATTCAGGGATCATACAGTGTTGTAGACCCTGATGGTTTCCAGCGCACCGTCAGCTATACCGTCGATGGACCGAGCGGCTTCAATGCTGTCGTCAATCGTGTGCCCTTCGCATTGAAGCCTATAGTGTCCGCTGTAGCTTTAAGTGCTCCATCCTCGTCAGCCGCTCCAATTTCTAAAATATCTGAGCTACCCCTTACCGACAGTGTTCTGTTGCAGCAGTCTTCTGCTGCTTCAGGGTCCTCGACATCCGTTTCTGAAAAGGAGCGTGTAGATGACTCAGACTCCGATTCGCCAGTGGAGCCTCGTGACAGCTACGGTTCGCCCCCAGCCGACACTCGTGATGGCAAAGGGCCATACCCATAAACGCTGGGTGCTCTTCGCACTACTTCTTTGTTATATACTTTTTAATTTCTTTGTAGTCAAATAAATTTTTTATGCAATTTATAAATGAACTTAGTAATAGTATTGATAGCAAAGCGATTTTAGTAATTATTTCGTTTATCAAATTTACGCCAAGATCAGGTTTGTGCTGCACTATGGCATTTTATATACATAATTTTATTTCGATCTTTCAAGAAATTGGTTACTCTTCTTTTTTGTAAATCTCAAAGGGCCGAAAGGCCCAGACCAAAAGTTCAAATGGTTTCAACCGGTTTCCACATCAGAGCTGTGTAACTGTGAAATCATTTAGTTTTTTAAATCATGAAATATTTAAAAGTAATATTTCATTATTTTTCCTTTGTTTGCTAGTGGGGCTTATACATGATTCAATAATAAAAGGTTTGCTCAGAAAACAGTTTTCTCGCTCCCTCTTGACAAAATCAGCTCCCTTAGCAAGGCTCTGTGTGTGGGTTCGTGTGTGTGTGCAAAGCTTCCCTGAAAGAAAGATTGGTCCAATTGCACGAAAAATATATTCGTAGGTATAGTAATTTTGTAACTAGACCAAAGATAGTCCAAACGCCTAGGGCATTCAATGTAAAATGTAAATAGAATTTTACATGTTCTTGGACAAAACTTTGGACTAGTTACAATCACTTGCAGTCTAGTTTGTGGTGTGCTCTAAGTCTATTCCGAGGTCCTACAGGGTTTTGTAAGGGAGTGTCAAAACTCGAATGTCAATAATGAGCATGAATCATGGGGCTTATATATATTTTTTCAATCTACAATCATTAAAAAAAAAGTGATTTCACACAGAAAGGTGCTAAATACATGAATGAAAACTTAAGAACGAAGATAGCATTTCTCGCGAAAAAAGGTTCAGAACAAATTTGTAGAGAATTCGATTCCCTACAATTTTCATGTGCTAATTTTTTAAACAATTATTTATTGCTAATAATATGCAAAAAATGCCCAAAAATTAGGTAAGTGAAAAATATAGTACGCAACAATACTATATTCCTTCAATTATAAATATATTTCAGTAATTTGCACACCAAAATGGATATAAAAATGGATGACCTTTATTCTGAAATAACAATATTAAATGAAATATTCTTTAAAGTAAAAGGTGATTGTGAGTTTATAATAAAAAAGGTAACATAACTATGAAAGAGTTAACAAATTTACTTAAAATTCTTTAATTTCTACTCTCTATTAAAACAACTTTGACACGGGAAGAGATTGTCCACCACTTAAAAATAGTTTTACTTTTTCTTTTAAATAAAATACTATATTTATTTGAAGTGTACTATAATTTTTCCAATTCTTTGAGAAAGTACTATAAATATCTTAGAAAATGTTGGCAACCCGAACCTTCACCCATCTGTTTTATGGGTGAAATCTACTTTGCATGAAATCCTGGCCAGGATATTTTTAATTAATTGTTTTTTTTTTGAATTTTGCACTCATTTGTTTAATGAACAAATTATACTCCAATCGAAAGTATTAAGCCTATAGAATGCGAAAAAATGGGTTGTCTAAATTCCAAATTGTTTCATATATATTTTCAAAAATAGTACCAGGAAATGCTAGCTCGATAATTTGGACCCCCTAACCTTCAAGTATATAAAATCGTACACTGAATGCTAACAAAATAGTTTGTAAATTTTCATAATTAAAAAAGTGAATGTGTTCTGTTTCAAGTTATTCTCGCTAACTTCAAAGTAATTCTGTTTAAGAAGGGTAAAAATCTGGCTGAAGTCGACAATGAGCAAAAATGGATTGAACGGTAAATAATAAAAAAATTTATAGCTCAATTGTGTTTACTTTGTTTTTACGTTTGTGTCTATACATCGAAAGATTGTATGAGAGAACCAATCTGAGATTATTGATAAAGCCATGGACCGGTTTGGTAAACAGCCAAGTCTTTTACTTCTTAAGAAATTACAGTTTGCAACGATGTATACATTTTTGGTACATCTCACAAAACTGCATAGGTATATTACATGGTATACTAGAGCTTCCCAAACTTATTTTCTCGTACGCCCCTTTCAAAACTTTACTGCTTTCAGTGGAACCCCTGATGCTGATTTCTAACATATTCCTAAAGATCATCAAAAAAATGTGAAGATTAAATCTAACGATGTAATTTTGCATCGCGGGTGAGTCCCAAAACTAAATTCGGAGTGGCAAACATAAAAATAAAATATTTTCTTATGTTCTATTTATTAAAATTATGTGATTACACACTATCTATCTCGTTCTGAGGAGTCAGTGGCGTAGCCAGGGGGATTTGGGGGGATAGATCCCCCTCCCCCCCTTCGTCATTGAACTACAGTTATTTACTTTTGAATTAATAACACAATACTATTTTATCCTTCTGATTTAAAATTTTTTTATTTCAGACGGATGACAAATTATCTTTTAGGGCCGTTTGCACCATGTGTAGTTAATTCTAACTCCCAGTTAAACATCTTTATCGACGTTATCGACACCCATCATATAACATGTGATCGATAAAGCAGTTAACGTGCATGGTGCAAACGGCCCTTAATGAATATACGAGTAGTCCACTTGCAAACTGCGTTATGTGATTTTATAAAAGTAAGCCATAAATTAAAGAAAAAACGTCTACGACAACAAGTAACATCCGAATTGTATCTTTTTTTATTACCTGGAAATTTGGATAAATAAGAGCCTAATACCATTAAAAAAATAAAATTGCAGTATGGTTGATTTGCAAATTTAATATTTAAAAATTTAGTATTGCAAGTTTTGAAACAGTAACTTTTACATAGCTAGCTTTTCGCGTTCTCTGCTCTAGGAAGATTGGTTTGCTTCACTTTTGCGACCCCTTCCACTACACGGTTAAAAATTTCGGTTTAAATTTTAAACTTTTTGGACTACATATATGACCTAACTAAATTCAGTTTCAAATACAAACCTTCAAAGTTTAAAAAAAAGAGAGCACATATGTTGGGTTTAGAATTTAAACAGTTCGATTTAAATTTTAAATCCAAACATTGTCATAATCAAGAGTAAAAAATAAAAAATCTTAAATTTCATGCTGCGTCTGATGGGGATTGAACCCGGACAGCCTTGGTAGCAACCAATTCTATCAGCTTCTTTGCACACTCAGCTACAGCCACGCATGTAAATGTGCTTTCATATGTTGAGTTTGAATCAACACCACATTTCGCTGTGTGCAAACATTTTCTATTTCGGTTTAGATTTTAAACCAAATATTCTATATATGAAACCTAGAAACTAGAATTAAAACATTTTGGTTTGATTTTTAAACCACGAACTTTTTGGTCTAAAATTTAAACCACAATATATTAAAAATTGCTTAAAACTATTGACTGCTTTAAAAAGTGGACTATAAAAGATTAAAAAAGGCAGTAGTCCCAGCGCGGTTTAAAAATTAAACCCAAATTTTTGACCGTGTGGGCACCGAAACTACCATGTTTTCTTGCAGTTTTCTAAGTTCATACGAAGAGGAGATTTTGAAAGTGTATAAATAATTATTATAGCGACTTTTGCAAGAGTAGTTAACATTTCACGCTATTATTTTCAGAATATGTATAGAAAAATGTTTCACTCTGCAGTTATGTACATGAAACCCACCAAAAACTAAAAATCTAAAAAAATTTACATAGCGCACTTTGCAAGTGGACTACTCAATTGTTGAATATGCTATCTTATTTGTCCCTTCTTTTTATACAATTAAGGAGCGGCTGAATGGTTTAACGATGTTAGCGGTACATGATGATGTACCGATTACAACACAAGAAGTAATTGAAAAAATATGTGTTAAGCAAAGAAGATTAAAAATCGCTTTATAAGTAATAAGATTTTGTAGACTTGTACATAAATAAAAGTAAATAGATACGCGTAAATATATAAATATGCAGATATATTCAATGTGTAAAAACTGAAGTGTATACTAACGAAACTACTACAAAACAAAACTGAAGTATACACTAATTAATTAAAATTGTGTAGTAATTTAATTTTTTAAGTTTAAATAAAGCATGAATTCCCCATGGAATAACCGAGTAGACAAAAAATATATAACGGTAAAAATGGCACATACATACATATATGAAAGAATGCCCACAGGCAACGCCTCTGCTGTTATGTACATGAAACCCACCAAAAACTAAAAATCTAAAAAAATTTACATAGCGCACTTTGCAAGTGGACTACTCAATTGTTGAATATGCTATCTTATTTGTCCCTTCTTTTTATACAATTAAGGAGCGGCTGAATGGTTTAACGATATTAGCGGTACATGATGATGTACCGATTACAACACAAGAAGTAATTGAAAAAATATGTGTTAAGCAAAGAAGATTAAAAATCGCTTTATAAGTAATAAGATTTTGTAGACTTGTACATAAATAAAAGTAAATAGATACGCGTAAATATATAAATATGCAGATATATTCAATGTGTAAAAACTGAAGTGTATACTAACGAAACTTCTACAAACAAAACTGAAGTATACACTAATTAATTTAGTAATTTAATGTAGTAATTTAATTTTTTAAGTTTAAATAAAGCATGAATTCCCCATGGAATAACCGAGTAGACAAAAAATATATAACGGTAAAAATGGCACATACATACATATATGAAAGAATGCCCACAGGCAACGCCTCTGCTGTTATGTNTGTGAGCAATAAATAAACTCCTCTCATGTTCGGCTCACTCGTGAATTTGCATGTGATGTATTTGTCAAATAGTTTATTTGTGTTGATGGCATCATTTTTATTTTTATCGCTCCGAGTTTTAAAGTGATGCGAAAAATATTCGTCATTCGCATTTTTTAAAAACAAAACTTGAAACAACAAAACTGCAAAGCTTTTTGCGCCAAACTTCAAATTCAGAAACTGATGAAAAACAAAAGGCCGAATCTAGATAAATCGATTATAAGAAAAAAAGCAAGCGAGAAGCTCAAGAAGTGTTCCACCGTCTCATCCTCTTCAAAGCAGAATGGGCAAATGGAGTGGTCATTTACGCCTATCACAGTCAGGTGTTTGCGCACGTGAAGTGACCAGTCAGCAGTCCAAAAAGTTATCTGCAGTCCAGTCTTCTCAGTGAGAGGAAAAAACTAGATAGACCTTCTGAGATTGAAGGCAACATGAGTTTTGCCCACCTGCATCCACTCGATGGCTCCCAGCCATTGCTGAGGGCAGTACCCACCCAGTTTCTGATGGTGGCTTCGATGGTCGAAGCGGGGAGTGCTATAAATGGTTGTTGGTTTAAGCCAACTGTGGCCAAAGGGTCAGATGTCGCATTTCCAGGTACTCCCGAGTTACGCGGCCCCCCGAGTAAAGCAGCTCGTTATCTTTACCAACATAATTTAGTCGAGACTTGCATTGCCGAACTAGTTTGGAAGTACTTAAACAGAGGGCTGACCAATGCCTTAGGTCCAACTTCCCCTCCACCTATTTTCCACCACGCAGTCTATGGCTTTGGGGATTGCAAATACCTCAACCTGGAAGACCAAAGCATATTCCCCGATAGAAAAAGTGAAGCTTATCCCCATTAACTTCAAAAAAATACTCCAGATCCTGACCCTGAGCCAGTTTTGGAGCCATCTGTGAACATTCGACAATGTGGGAGTGCTGGAATTAAACCAGAATTCTCCTCAGGGAACTCTCTCTCTCTAGAATCTCTTCAACAATAGTAATGGTGGCGTACTATCCCGTAGCATTGAAAAGACACAAGTGCTCAAATATCTGCCACCGGTAATTTCCGCATCGCCTCACTCACATCCGTTTCTTTTTAAGCCTGCAGGTGGCCTTTAAGGCTTCCCCACCTATGAAGGCACACAGTGACGGTAAGCGCAGCTGCGCGTCAAGAGCACTATACGCAATTCAAAAAAATTAAAATTAAATATAGAGGCTATCAAGCAACCATTTCGTTTATTTACTATCGAAAGCAAATAAATGTTCGTGGATTTTTCGCACTTACAACTCGTGGACCCCCATATTTTCTCACGCCAACGTAGACCCCTGTCGAGTCTCCCGTGGACCCCTGGGGGTCCACCTGGACCACTTTGGGAATCAATGGGAATGTAATATACGGAAAATTTTATTTTTTAATTAGAATAACGTCTTGTCCGGCTATTTGGTATACAAGTATGTAGAGCTATGAATTTAAAAAATACATTAGCTTTTAGTTGAGATATTCGCCTTTGACCACTATGTTCTGTAAATTTCCCAGTACGACAGAGCTTTTGCCATTCACCTGGGAGTGGCCAGAAGTGATTTGTTTGCTTACGGTTCAAATCGCAGCTCATTTNGGTACATGATGATGTACCGATTACAACACAAGAAGTAATTGAAAAAATATGTGTTAAGCAAAGAAGATTAAAAATCGCTTTATAAGTAATAAGATTTTGTAGACTTGTACATAAATAAAAGTAAATAGATACGCGTAAATATATAAATATGCAGATATATTCAATGTGTAAAAACTGAAGTGTATACTAACGAAACTTCTACAAACAAAACTGAAGTATACACTAATTAATTTAGTAATTTAATGTAGTAATTTAATTTTTTAAGTTTAAATAAAGCATGAATTCCCCATGGAATAACCGAGTAGACAAAAAATATATAACGGTAAAAATGGCACATACATACATATATGAAAGAATGCCCACAGGCAACGCCTCTATCCATTGTGTATCACAACTTTAAGTTATCGATGGACATTTTTTTTAATCCCCCCCTTCGACAAATCCTGGCTACGCCACTGTGAGCAATAAATAAACTCCTCTCATGTTCGGCTCACTCGTGAATTTGCATGTGATGTATTTGTCAAATAGTTTATTTGTGTTGATGGCATCATTTTTATTTTTATCGCTCCGAGTTTTAAAGTGATGCGAAAAATATTCGTCATTCGCATTTTTTAAAAACAAAACTTGAAACAACAAAACTGCAAAGCTTTTTGCGCCAAACTTCAAATTCAGAAACTGATGAAAAACAAAAGGCCGAATCTAGATAAATCGATTATAAGAAAAAAAGCAAGCGAGAAGCTCAAGAAGTGTTCCACCGTCTCATCCTCTTCAAAGCAGAATGGGCAAATGGAGTGGTCATTTACGCCTATCACAGTCAGGTGTTTGCGCACGTGAAGTGACCAGTCAGCAGTCCAAAAAGTTATCTGCAGTCCAGTCTTCTCAGTGAGAGGAAAAAACTAGATAGACCTTCTGAGATTGAAGGCAACATGAGTTTTGCCCACCTGCATCCACTCGATGGCTCCCAGCCATTGCTGAGGGCAGTACCCACCCAGTTTCTGATGGTGGCTTCGATGGTCGAAGCGGGGAGTGCTATAAATGGTTGTTGGTTTAAGCCAACTGTGGCCAAAGGGTCAGATGTCGCATTTCCAGGTACTCCCGAGTTACGCGGCCCCCCGAGTAAAGCAGCTCGTTATCTTTACCAACATAATTTAGTCGAGACTTGCATTGCCGAACTAGTTTGGAAGTACTTAAACAGAGGGCTGACCAATGCCTTAGGTCCAACTTCCCCTCCACCTATTTTCCACCACGCAGTCTATGGCTTTGGGGATTGCAAATACCTCAACCTGGAAGACCAAAGCATATTCCCCGATAGAAAAAGTGAAGCTTATCCCCATTAACTTCAAAAAAATACTCCAGATCCTGACCCTGAGCCAGTTTTGGAGCCATCTGTGAACATTCGACAATGTGGGAGTGCTGGAATTAAACCAGAATTCTCCTCAGGGAACTCTCTCTCTCTAGAATCTCTTCAACAATAGTAATGGTGGCGTACTATCCCGTAGCATTGAAAAGACACAAGTGCTCAAATATCTGCCACCGGTAATTTCCGCATCGCCTCACTCACATCCGTTTCTTTTTAAGCCTGCAGGTGGCCTTTAAGGCTTCCCCACCTATGAAGGCACACAGTGACGGTAAGCGCAGCTGCGCGTCAAGAGCACTATACGCAATTCAAAAAAATTAAAATTAAATATAGAGGCTATCAAGCAACCATTTCGTTTATTTACTATCGAAAGCAAATAAATGTTCGTGGATTTTTCGCACTTACAACTCGTGGACCCCCATATTTTCTCACGCCAACGTAGACCCCTGTCGAGTCTCCCGTGGACCCCTGGGGGTCCACCTGGACCACTTTGGGAATCAATGGGAATGTAATATACGGAAAATTTTATTTTTTAATTAGAATAACGTCTTGTCCGGCTATTTGGTATACAAGTATGTAGAGCTATGAATTTAAAAAATACATTAGCTTTTAGTTGAGATATTCGCCTTTGACCACTATGTTCTGTAAATTTCCCAGTACGACAGAGCTTTTGCCATTCACCTGGGAGTGGCCAGAAGTGATTTGTTTGCTTACGGTTCAAATCGCAGCTCATTTCGTCCGGATATTTATGTCCACGTATAACCCGGGTAGCGACCAAACACCCGTTTGGGAGCGAGATAATGTGACAAGACGTATAATCTCCCGTGCGCTGGGTTTGGGTTCCTGCACGTTAAAACACTACCCAATTAAAAAAAAAAACATGATTCGGATGATACCCCCTTCTTTTGATGACGCTCACGGCAAATGTAGAAAGGACTATGAATTGAGGGTAGGCACCTGGAATATCCGGACCCTTAATAGGGATGGTGGCTCTGCCCGGTTGGTTAATGTCCTCGGGAAAATAAAGACTGACATCACCGCCATCCATTAAATGCGCAATATCTACTACTGCACAAAAAGATCTGCAAAGTGGCGCTGGAGTCGAGTTATTGGTAAAAATCGTCAAGTGAAGTCAATCGGAGACACCAAGGATCAAAGTAAAATTCCACCATTAAATCAATCACCAGAACGATTGCGCCCTTTGCTTTACGGCGACTAAACAGGATAAAGACAATTCTTGATAAATGCCTACAAATACGACATTTAAGGTATTTCGTCTGAAATGGGGGGTGAAATAACACAAACGGCAATAACGCAAATTTGTCCCGCGTTCATACAAAAGCGCTATGTCCAATATGCGGAGCAGTTTTTAAAGACGATGCTTTTCCTATATTTTGTTAGACTTTTCATAAGTAAAAATATTTTTTTAATATTACTTTCTTCATATGAATTATATCACATTTTTTGTTTAATTCAAGGCCTACACGGTAAAAAATTTGGGTTTAATTTTTAAACCGCGCTGGGACTACTGCCTTTTTTAATCTTTTATGGTATACTTTTTAAACCAGTCAATAGTTTTGAGCAAGTTTTAATATATTCTGGTTTGAATTTTAGTCCTAAAAGTCGTAGTTTAAAAATCAAACCAAAATGTTTTAATTCTAGTTTCTAGCTTTCATATATAGAAAATTTGGTTTAAAATCTAAACCGATATAGAAAATGTTTGCACACAGCGAAATGTGGTGTTGATTCAAACTCAACATATGAAAGCACATTTACATGAGCGGCTGTAGCTGAGTGTGCAAGAATGCTTGAATACAATTGGTTGCTACCAAGGCTGTCCGTGTTCAATCCTCATCAGACTGAGCATGATATTTAAGATTTTTTATTTTTATTCTTAATTATGAAAATGTTTAGGTTTAAGGTTTAAACCGAACATATGTCCTCTCTGTTTTTTAAACTTGGAAGGTTTGTTGTTGAAACTGAATTTAGTTTGGTCATATATGTAGTCCAAAAAGTTTAAAATTAATACGAAAATTTTTAACCGTGTATCAAACAGGTTTAGAGCATTTGAGCAAAAACAACATTTGCCAAAGCGTGCCATGCGAAATACGAAAAAGGTACAAAATTTAAATTGAAAAAAAGAAAATTGTTGCAACTTTCTTTCTTAGTAAATTGNTGCTGAGTTGGGCGAGCTTTCCAAAAGCTGCTATTTAATCGCTGGTTTTGTATGGAAAATGTTTCACATGCAAATAGATTTTAACAATTTAGAATTTTTGTGAGAAGAAATGTAAAATATTTGACATTTTCGAGAATAAATAATTTGAAAAAAATCAAATCAGCTGCTATACTGATATTACCTGTTCAATGTGCCTTGGTTTAATTGTATTTTTAGAATAAACAAAGTTCTTTTTCCTTCTGTCGGTAAACTGTTTTATATTTACATTACAAATAGTATAAATAAGCAATGGGAAATTTCCAACCTTTGTTGGAAATAAAGCAAAACTCAGATTTTGGTATTATTTCCCATTTAAAAGTGAAATAAAGCAAATTTTGCGTTATTGCCGTTTGTGTTATTTCACCAAATAACGTAAAAACCGATTTGGTTTTTTTTTTAACTCGTAACCTCAATTCCAGTGCTGCTTAGATACAAAAATTTAAAACCAAAGGGTTGTCTCTACGGGAAGGCATTGGTGTTATTGAAGAGATTAAAAATAATTAACTTAAATGGGCGATAACAAATATTTGAAAACAATTAAATTCAGTCAGGGAAAGAAAGTAAGGATTCATATCTTAGTGTAGTATAATCCTCATTACCAGGGAACGGATTTTTAGGACCTAAAAACCTATAAAAAAGGCAAAATAAAATAACGAAATAGGCTGAAAAAGGCAAAATAAAATAGCGAAAAAGGCAGGAAAAGGCACTAGGTGTTGCAAAAAAGGCCAAAAAAGGCAAAACAAAATGGCGAAAAAGGCAGGAAAAGGCACTAGGTATTGCAAAAAAAGCAAAATAAGGCACTAAAAAGACAGAAAATACGAAGAACAATCAAAGAATACATTTATTTTAGAAATGTTTATATTACAAGTAAAAAGAGAAAAACTATGAACTAGTTTCATTATATGAAAAATTTGTACTTTGAATCTTTGACTATTTTATCCTTTCGGGTTTCTAACTCATAAAACTTTAATCTGTATAGTTGTAGAAACATTGATCCACAAGATACATTTTGAAGTTTTCCGGCAGCATTTTCATTCGATTTTCGCGAAGAAAAGCCTTGAATATACTAAATGTGTGTTCGACGTAAGCTGATACAAGCGGCGCCCAATTTAACTAAGGAACGTTTGAAATGTTCATATTATCAGGAATAAGGGCGTTTTCCTCGCCCTTTATAATTTTATCCACACCCCTTATTGTCTCCAAGCCTTCGTTAGCTGAGAAAATGGATTTGATTTTTCCCAACACCAATTTGGCAAGAGGTCTCTGCGCTTCTATAAGCCGCATGGGCAAGGTGTATATTTTTTAATCTTTTAAAAAAAAAATTTAAATGCTATAATCACTTTTTTAAAGGTAGAAAAGGCACAAAAAGGCAAATATCTTAAAAAAGGCAAAAAAAAGGCGAATATCTTAAAAAAGGCAAAAAAAGGCATCATCAAATGTGTATATGTGGAATCAGGGAGAGCTAAATCGTGGACATTCTTAATCGAATATACTCTATCTCTTTAGCAGAAAAAAAGGCAATTTCCATAAAATCCGTTCCCTGCTCATTACTTTTAATAATAGTAAAAAGGTGACAACTAAATTGATGCATTAACACCACTGGAAATATGTATGAAAATTTCGAATTCTATTATTGGCTTTGAAAAAAAAATGTTGTAACCTAAATTTTGTTCTGGCTACGGCCATGGGTAAGTGATACTAATAGTTTTCACTCATCTGTTTAATGAATAAATCTGATTAAAGAAAATTGTATTGCGAACACGAGGATGTAAGGTTGTCTGCGAAAAACCTGGCCAAAATTCCGGTTGGCGAGCTTTTTATGAAATGCTATAAACATTGATCTCAGTGTCGGCGCCAAACTTTAATTCAATTACACAGTGCTGACCAGTGCTGTCGTTTGCTAATTTTCGAGCGAAGTGAAAACACACTAAAAGTGAAGTGTTTCGGAGTGACTTGGGAGGAAAAGTGAAGTGATTATCGAAGTGACGACTCTCATGCACAATTAAGGGTGTGGGGTTTTTCGATTAGGTTATTTCTCACCTGATTGGTTAATCGATTATATTTTTTTCAAAATTAAAGTAATCTTAAACCTTTATTAATTTATAATTTATTGTGTTCCTGTGCAAATTTAGTGCTGGAATATCTTTAAAATCACAATGTCTCAAACGTTGAGGAAAGAAAATCAAAAATTACAGTACATATTAACACTAAAATGTAATCAATCGATTATCGATTGACAGCAACAAAGTCATCCCCAGATACACAGCAACAACGTCACCACCAGATTCATCTAAATGTTTCATTTTTGCTGTATAATTAAAGATGCATGAAAACAAAAATGTAATGTTATTTTCCTTAAATATTTACAAAATAATTATGAAACTTTATCCACTCATTCGTTTCTGTTCGTTTTACAACTATATATGTGAAAATGAAATTCAAAAGGATTTCTTCCAAATTACCGATGCCAGATAGGCTTCTTTTGAGTAGCTTTTTGCGAAAAATTTATTTGCCATACTTATTATTTAACAAGAATTTTAGCAAAAGATTGTTAATTTTGGTTGAATAAATCATATATTTCAAAGAAATTTTTATTCATTTTGAAGATAAATCTTATTTGTGGAAAGTGAAGTAAAACCGAAGTCAAATGAAGTGGCGAAGTGAAGGCTTCTAAAGTGAAGTGAAAAATTTCAATTGAAGTGATAACGGCAGCACTGGTGCTGACCTAAATGTCAATATTTACCTTTAAAATTTATTAAAAGCCCTGTAGCAAGAAAGTTTCTTTAACAACCGAGCTTAGCTGAAATATTTATTTATTACTAGCAGAACCGGCGAACTTCGTCCCGCCCAAAATAAATTTTTTGTACAAGGGTATTATAACTTTGTTCACATAACGGTTGTTTGTAACAGGCAAAACGAATCGAGATAGATATAGACAAATGTATACGAAAATGATCAGAATGACAAGTAATTTTTAGCAAAAAAAAAACCGACTTCAACTCCCATATAAAAAAAATATATATATATATCTCATGATCTGCTGATCGGATCTTAACCAGATTACTATGGGACCACCTATGAGACACTACCTTTCCGATGCAAAAAGAATTATCGAAATCGGTTGACGTGGTCCAAAGTTATGCGGTAACATACATAAAAAAAAAAGTTATTTTTAGCAAAAAAAACCGATTTAAAAAAAAATATATATATCTATATATTTCATGATCCAACGATCGGATCTAAACCAAATTAGTTAGTTGGTGCAAAGTTATGCGGTAACATACATACAAAAAAAAAAAAATAATAAAAAATAAAAAATATTCCGACAAACTGATAATCTCCTCCTTTTTTGGAAGTCGGTTAAAAAACAAAAAAAAAACAAAAAAAAAATATTCCGACGAACTGATAACCTCCTCCTTTTTTGGAAGTCGGTTAAAAAGAGAAATCGATTAAGCGGTGACTGTCTGTCCGTCCGTCCGTCCGTCCGTCTGTGCACACGATAACTAGAGTAAAAATTGAGATATCTTAACGAAGGTTGGTACGTGGACTTCTTTTGGGTGTAGGACGGATGGTATTGAAAATGGGCGAAATCGGACAATAATCACGCCTACATCTCATATAACGGTAATTTTCAGAAATACGAGAACTGCAATATTTTAGTAACTACTGAAGATAATTCACTCAAAATTGATATTTAAAATTTGCGTGCAATTAAGGTACCTAACAAATTTGTGTTAACCAGCGGTGCCGAAAACGTCTCTTTGCCATAAAAAAATCGTAATTTCGGCCAAAATACCGTCAAATTTTTGTTTATTGTATTTTTTAACAAAATAAAAAATACAAAAGAATTACATACAATGAGTCGTATGCATAAAAACTAAGCAATTGCTTTTTCTTAAAATTGCGTACCTTTAACTTAAATTTATTTGAAAAAATTTAGTAAAAGGTCTGAAATTTTAAGAAAAAGCATTTGCTTAGATTTTATGCATACGGCCCAACAAATATGACCACCCATTACAAAACCAAATGGAACCCACATTGCACATGGATTAATAAAAGTGGATTTGCAATTGTTAACGGCAATTTAAAATTACAATTTAAAACACAACTGCTTTTAAATAGTTGAACTCCACTGGTTTGAAGTTATTAAAGATTTTGATCTAGTTTTAAAGAAGGGGTGTTCACATCGAGCTTGGTACTCGGTATTCGGTAATTTTTCCCAATGTATTTAGTTTGTATGAATTATTTCATTTTTGGAGTACCGGTTAGTGAATTATCGTGAAGGAAGATTGATTTTCTGGTAGTTGGTAAACTGCAATCAGCTGTTCGATATTTATGCAATTTTAAATCCGCCCGCTGCCGAAAAGTATAACGCATATGAGCAAGTAAAATTCATTAAATTTTCTGTTACAATTTATTTTTTTTTTAGGAAAAAAGCTACGAATCCGCTGCTAATAAACATAGTTTACCAAACTAACAAAAGAAAACTGAACAGGGCGTTCACAGTTGATACAATTACCGAGGGTCAACCAGCAATTAACCGAAACTACCAAAATGGATGTGAAGACCCTTAGTGTAACATTAGCATTTACTAACTAATAGATAAGTTTGACTGAACAAATTCCCTCTCCTACTTTTCTGTCTCTTTCAAACCAGTGACAGCAGTGTAAATTAACTATTTCGTTACAATTCTAGAACAAATTTTATATAACTAAAAGCACGGCTTTAGAACAAAACTAAATAAATTCATGGTTGTAGTTTGGATTACGTTTTCCTGAGACAAATTTTTTACATACATACATTTGTAATTTAGTGGAAAAACTAAAATAAAAAATCGCCATTACGGGGCAAAAATCGTTATTACGGGGGAAAATCGTCAAATCGTCATTGAGCTAAAAAACGTCAAAATGACGACGAAATCGTCAATTCGGCAACGCTGGTTTTAACTCTTCAATAAGTTCATAATAAACTTTATGCAATATAAATTTTTTTTGTAGGGCTCGGTACAACTCATTTGTTACAAAAAAAAATGCGTGTGTAACACCGTACACATGATAGAAGTGAAACTTCTTAAAAAAGGTTTGAGTACCAGGTACCTACTCACGAAATTGGATGAGTAAACATATGTTTATGGTTCGGCAAACCATTAGGCGATTGAGTTACATAGATAGGTTTGGTTAGAAATCAAACAATAATTTCATTTCATCTTATTAATTTTCTGATATTCTTATAATTTATTTATTCATTTTCCGGTAACACCACCTTATATGAATTCGCGCTTCTAGCATCCATAGGTTGTAATGGAAGTAATTGTATGTTTAACAAATAAATGAAAATGTTTATAATGCAATCAATAGATCCTTGCGAATTCGCCATTACCAAGGCACTAAGTAACATACGCACTTGTTTTTGCAAAATTCATTTATTTAAGTTGAAATAAGACAAATTCCTTTGTTCGGCATTTATTCTTACTCGCTTTTTATCTTCCAAGGCGAATTCATATATTCTTATCACGAATTCATATATTCATGTATTAGCAAGAGTATAAAAACATAAAATTACCTTATAAATTAAAAGCATAAGTATCACATGTATGCGTAGTCCAATTCACGAAATCATTTCATCGATCTGAGTAAAAACTACATAAGTGCATAAACTCAATCAACGAAGCCCGTTTGCTTCATCATAAATTTATCCATATAAACATATGTACATATGTACGAATGGATGTAGTTACGCGAAGCACGCTTGCTTCATTCATACTTATATTGCTTGGTAGCGGCAGAGCTGAAATGCCCAATGAGTTCGTTCATACATATGTACACATACATACGTGCATTCAAACATACATATATACATATGAAGGTACTCGTACCCGTCATGCGTCGCTTTATTTCTTTTTTCCCCTTCCCTATACTACCATATCTTCCTTCTCACTCATGTAACGTTTTCAGTTTTAAAAATTTCACTCTCCATTTTTGCGATACCGCCGCCTAAGAAGTTTCACTTCAATAACAAGTAATTTTTAAGCAAAAAACACAACCGACTTCAATTTTCATATACAAATTTAGAAGTACCGTTAATTTCTTAACAATAATAATTTCTCAATAGTAATAATCTAATTAGCAGGGAACGGATTTTTAGGACCTAAAAACCTATAAAAAAGGCAAAATAAAATAACGAAATAGGCTGGGAAAGGCAAAAAAAAATAGCGAAAAAGGCAGGAAAAGGCACTAGGTGTTGTAAAAAAGGCAAAACAAAATAGCAAAAAAGGCAGGAAAAGCCAAAAAAAAAGCAAAATAAGGCACCCAAAAGACAGAAAATAGGAAGAACAATCAAAAAATACATTTATATTAGAAGTAAAAAGAGAAAAACTATGAACTAGTTTCATTATATGAAAAATTTGTACTTTTAATCTTTGACTATTTTATCCTTTCGGGTTTCTAACTCATAAAACTTTAATCTGTATAGTTGTAGTAACATTAAACCACAAGATGCATTTTGAAGTTTTCTGGCAGCATTTTCATTCGATTTTCGCGAAGAAAAGCCTTGAATGTACTAAATGTGCGCTCGACGTAAGTTGATACAAGTGGAGCCCAATTTAAATATGGAACGTTTGAAACGTTCATATTATCAGGAATAAGGGCGTTTTCCTCGCCCTTTATAATTCTATCAACACCCCTTATTGTCTCCAAGCCTTCGTTAGCTGAGAAAACGGCTTTGAATTTTTCCAACACCAATTTGGCAAGAGGTCTCTGCGCTTCTATAAGCCGCATGGGCATGGTGTATATTTTTTAATCTTAAAAAAAAAATGTAAATGCTATAATCACTTTTTTAAAGGTAGAAAAGGCAAAAAAAGGCAAATATCTTAAAAAAGGCAAAAAAAGGCAACATCAAATGTGTATATATGTAATCAGGGAAAGCTAAATCGTGGACATTCTTAATCGAATATACTCTATCTCTCTAGCAGAAAAAAAGGCAATTTCCATAAAATCCGTTCCCTGCTAATTAGTATGGGATCTCCCCTGAGGCACCAGAAAAAGAACTATCGAAATCGGTTAATGTGGTCCAAAGTTATGCGGTAACATACATAAAATATATTCCGATGAATTGATAACCTCCTCCTTTTTTTGAAGTCGGTTAAAAAGAGAAAAATTAATGAGGTAAATTATTATAAATTTTTGATAGCAATATTTTAACATTTCTAATAAAATATCCACAAAAAAAAATCTCAGCCCCCGCACCCCTAAATTATGTTCTGCGTACGCCCATGAATAATGCTGCGCAACAAAATTCTTTTACGTAAAATATTGTAGCCAATTCTTATAGGATTATTTCCCGTAGAATCCGAATCTCACCATAAAGATATTAAATTGGCTCTACTTTTCAAGAAACTTAGGTTTAAAACTGCCGAAAAACGCGTTTTTGGACATTTTCGAGCTTTTGTAAAACAATAAATTGATGCAACATATCTGTCCGTGTGGGAGGATATGAAAGCTTAAACATTGCCCTTTAATACTCAAAATCAAAAAATTATGGTCCGAACTCTGATAGCAATTGGAAACATTTTTTTTTTTATACGAGTACGCACGATTTTTTTTAACTCTGTTTTGCCTGTTTTTGATCACATGTGTTAAATGAATCTGAGGCACTGAAAATTTCTAAAGAGGCTGAGATTCAAGCTCAAACCTTCATCTAAGAGAACATAACACAGGAAAAAAAATGTATGTTGACTAAAATATTACAGCCGATCCCTATATGATTTGTTTCGTAGAGCCCGAATCTGTTCTTGAAAATTTTTAGTTGGCTATAGTTTTCAAGCAACTTGAATTGAAAGGTGTTTTCCTTATCTTCATTTCCACTGCTAGAGTCAGTACCCATGGGTACTTGGCGATTTATCCATGAAACCTCGAGTTGTACTTCAGAGATTGGTCCAGGAATTTCTGCAGTATTTCGATAAAGGCCGTTAACCGTTTAATCATAATTTTTTGATTTTGAGTATTAAAGGGCAGTGCTTAGGCTTTCATATCCTCCCACACAGATAGATATATTGCAATTTATTGTTTTACATAGGCTCAAAAATGTCTAAAAACGCGCTTTTCGGCACTTTTAATCCTAAGTTTCTTGAAAAGTAGAGCCAAATTAATATCTTTACGGTCAGATTCGGATTCTACGGGAAATAATCCTATAAGAGTCGAGCAAATTAGGTTTGCTACTAGAGCCAATTTTATATCTTTACGGCAGTGGTCGGCGCTTCATACCACCATTGTGGACGATCACCTCATACGTATTCTTATAGCCCAGTTATACTTAGCTTTACATGAGAGTTGTCACATAAGAATCTGTTAAACGGGCTTTGCGTGTAAGCGGTTAGCCAACGCATAGCACTTAACATGTATAATTCTGTTGGGTTTTGATTTTTACGTAAGAATGGTATAGCAGTGCAAGTATGCATAACTGGGCTNGCATGACAGAGGAACACTTTTGTAAGTACTCCAATTTACCACAAATAGACTACATGGTCCAACGATTTTTGCAGGGTTATGGTCTGATTATGGCAACTTAACGTAACTTACGGCTCTCTCTTAAAAATTCTGTTAAATGGGTGTTGCTTACAATTGAACAGCCGAAACTTAACGTAACTTAATGTCACGTCGAAATCTGTTTCATTTTGATTCTCTAAGTTCTACGTTCCGTTAAGTTGCCATAATCAGGCTTTAACGCTCTAGCGTGAAACACGTTGGCAACGACGACCACAGCTATCAAATTATTTTAACACGTACTCTTATGTAGATAATTATTTTGGTGACGACACGGCAAAACTGCGACTAGCCAAAAATGTAGCTGTGGCCAGATTGGATCTATTTCTATTTTTCTAGCGATAGATAAGATTCTTCCTCTTCTTTTATTTCAAACTTAAACAAATTCATGTGTCGCTGCCGCGATCAATAAAATTATGGCGCCGTCGACAAGGCGTTTAGATTATGTAGATAAAACCTTAATGTCGTGTCGTGTGGTGATGTCGTTTTCGATGTGTTCAGAGCTTTACGGTCAGATTCGGATTCTACGGGAAAAATCCTATATGAATCGGCTGTAATATTCTAGTCTATATAACACTGTTGAAATTTTGTTGGCCTGTGTAATAGATGCATTTTACTTCTTGCACCTGATCGGTTCTTGTGTGCAGTGTTGCCATTTTAGTTGTTTTCCGGCTAGATTTAGCCGGTTGCGATAGCAAACAGCCGGAGAAAATTCGATTTAGCCGGCAGCCGATTTGTAAAAATCGCCGTTTTGCAAAAAAAAAGTTAGCCGTTTTTAGACGATTTCGCTATTTGACGTGTTTTATTAAAACTTAAATATATGTACATATAAGTTTCCATTTTTACAAATTTAGTGACCTAAAATCTATTAGAAACTGCTGGCCTTATCTCGGATAAAATCTTTATGTCGGACTGTGTTAAATATATTAAATTGATATTAATTTTCTGTAATCCGAAAAGTCTTAAAATACTGTGCCGATTTCAATGATTTTTATTTTATACAGTGACCCAAATATGAACTGGGACGCGACATTTCAGCTTATTATTTTTTTATAAAAGTATAGCTGATTACTTACACTACATTTTCATAAAAATTAACAAACATTCCGTCGCAATTTATATTTGGGTCACTGGGTTTGTTCCAAGAAGGATGTAGCGGGGACTTTCTTTATACAATTTTTGTTATGGATGGCTTAAATTTAAGTGCGAGGTTTTATTCGCAACACTTAGAAAATAACGAATGAGAATAAAAGAGCACGAATATCGATGTGAAGCAAAACTCTATGGGAAGACAATAATAATAATAATAATTGAATCATGGTGCCAACATACTTTATTGTTGCTTATTATTGCTCTGAGACAGGCATGTGAGAGCATGAGTAGGACATTAAAAACAGGAGTTTCGAATATATAGACATTAAAATATAATTAAATAGTAGAATTGTTAAAAGCTTTAAAAGCGGCCGGCTTGTTCGATATAAATTAATGGCGTTTTCTTTTTTCGAAATAATGTTGGCCTGTTTTCTTGACCCCTTCAGCTCCACGTGTTCATTTCTCAAAATATTGCCCTCCGACTAAGCAAAATACTTTATACTAATATAGCCATTTTTCAGGACGAAATGTAACCTAGTACAAATGTTACAATGTAAGGCAAAATTTTTTAACAAAAAAGAAAACGCCATAAGTTTGTAATTGATCTCTTTTTTATATTTAAGTAATACAAACATGGTGGCCGCTGTGGTGTAGTTGTAAGCAGTGCGCGCTTCCACTCCGCAGCGCTTGGGTTCAAGCCGTGGCCAAAGCAACATCGATAAAAAATTAGAAAAAAGGTTTTTTCTGAACAGCGGTCACCCCTCGACAGGCAATGGCAAACCTCCGAGTGTATTTCTGCCATGAAAAACAGCTTCTCATTAAAATACAATCGCCGTTCGGAGTCGGCGTAAAACTGTAGGCAGTGCATGGACTTTACCACTTTATTGGTAGATCTACCAACTTTTTAACTGTATTTTATGTTCTGCCATTTTTACCAACAAAGGATAAAAATCTACCGATATTATCCGAAAGAAAGCAAAACGATTTAAATACGCGCGGTTTATACATATTTTGCCATCGAACACACTTAAAAAAAAATTAAAAGTTAACTCTGATCTTTAGAAATTTGAAAGTGAAATTGCATCTACATCAGTTGTTTACACAAATCTTTTTCTTTTGCAATACGTTTTTGTGGGAGACTGCCGAACGAATGGTCCGCAAACTTCAAATATTTCAGACCTAATTTTAGTCATGAAATTTTGAAGTGTAGAGAAATTATTTGAGTTTTTCAACTAATGCAGGGACTTAATCACGGCATCCATGATCGAATCAAATTCGAAGACAGATTTTTCTTACGGCATTGGGTAGGAAGTTCGCTTTTTCAATTTAAATTGTATTTACGGGAAACAGATATAATTTTTTTCATTAAATTCGAATAGTTTCATTCGACCAAGGATATCGTAATTTAGGCCCAGTTTTATGCATACATTTTTTGTTTAATGTTTTATTGGCTTGAAATAGATTTTTTTTGTTTTATAAAAAGTACAACTTATCCCAAGGTGAATTCATATAAGGTCATAGCAGGAGTATAAAATCAAAAATTACACTAACAAATTTTACGCAAAAGGATAGTAAGAATCAACAAATACATCATTTTGACATTAAGAACCCCGAGGCGAAAACCCAGCTACTCGGGAAACACCACCTTATACACATTCGCCTTGATTTATCCATTTTAAGTAAAAACTATCTAATATCGTTTCTTTTAAAATAATCTACCAACCTCTACCATTTTTTGTGTGTAAAATCTACCACTATTAATATATTCGAAGTCCGTGCACTGACCGTAGGTCCCTCCTCTTTGTGTGACAACATCAAGGCGCACGCCACAAATCGGAGGAGAAGCTCGGCCAAACACTAACATATTTGTAAGCGCCAATCTATTATTATTATTAATACAAACATGACTTCTGATGTACGTATAACAACAGTCTCTTTTATTAAACAAAAATAATTTGTAATGAATTTACCAGTCTCTGTTTTTGTGATTTACTTAACGAGTGGTGTAAAGCTTTGCTACGTATAACCTTTATTACTAGTATTTTACTTGCGAAACATTTTAGCCGATTTTTTTTGCCAATATAGCCTGGCAACACTGCTTGTGTGCCGCAAACATTTGTACAAGTCGCAGAGTCAATACTTATCAAAATTGGTTCAACTACTGCTTCCGAGATACATTTACTTTTTGATTCCGAACGTCAAAGTCGAAAAGAGTTCAACATTTCAAATAAATTTTCTGGACCTCAACAAACCAGACCAAAAGATTTTTTGCAAAGCCTTAAAAATTATTGTTTCAAAGAGGTACAATTTTATGCTAATTAGTGGAGAACAAAAATTTCGTAACAATAATTCAAAACAAATGTAAACAAAATATAGCCGGTTGGCCCAAAAAGTTCTGGCAACACTGCTTGTGTGCCACAAACATTTGAAAAAGTCGTAGAGTCAATACTTATTAAAATTGGTTCAGCTACTGCTTCCGAAATACATTTAGTTTTTGATTCCGAACGTCAAAGTCGAAAAGAGTTCAACATTTCATATAAATTTTCTGGACCTCAACAAACCAGACCAAAAGATTTTTTGCGAAGCCTTAAAAATTATTGTTTCAAAGAAGTACGATTTTGTGCTACTTAGCGGAGAACAAAAATTTTGTAACAATAATTTAAAACAAAAAAAAATTCTAACCGTTGAAGATCGGTGTTACCCTTATCAAGCTCATCAATATTAATTAAGAAAACTTAAGAAGTTGATTATTTATGTCATCACGAAGAGGCTGATACGAGGATTGTTTTTCACGATTCCAACAGACAAACAACAAATGTAGGATGGAAGTTAATATTTTATTCAGTTAAGGTTTGAATTAATGATAATTAGTGAAATTGAATAGCAATGTAGAGATGATTTAAATATTAAATTGAATATTGATGGTTCAGAGACAATCCAGGTATATTAACACGACCGGCTGATTGATTATTCGAAGGAATGCTGTGACCGCACGACTGCAACGACTACTGTGGAACAACTGACAACTGAGATCGCTGAAGAGCCCAAAAAGGCACGATATCCGATGATAGGGACGACTGAGAACTGGAACTTGACGACTTAAACTAGGGGTGATCGATAACCAACTACTGGTGTTAATTGGTGACAACTGTTTACATTCGGCCATTCTGCTCCTCGTCATCTGACCCAGATGACAACTCTTCAGAATTACAAACAAAACGCCATAGCTTTATATTGTCAGCGGATGTTGACGTTTGGTTCGGTCCTTCACAGTTTTGTGATTTTTTGACTTCGTACCGGTCGTTTCGTTTGACCTTGGTGATAACGTAGGGGCCAAGATATTCACTCGCCAGCTTCTTTCCAGCGACAAACTGCGTACGTTTGATTGCTACAATGTCGTTGATCTTGTAAATAGGCGCGGCCTTCCGTCGTTTGTCGTAGTTACTCTTGTTGTTCCTGCGCTTTGAATATTTGCTCTTTTACATCACGAAGTAAGTTTTGTCGTTCTTCGTCAAATGCATTGATGAGTTCGCTGTTTAGTATGTCAAGCAGTGCGCTGTTAATCTCCGCTTTCATTTTAACTCCAAACATGATTTCGAATGGCGAACGTTTTGTAGTTGTGTGCACATGACAATTAATGGCCTTTTGTACTAGCCCTACGTTTTTGTACCATTTCGATGGGTCGTCTGTTGACAATTTTGACAACACTGACAAAATTGACCGGTTGACACGTTCAACTTGGCCGTTTCCGCGCGCAACTCCTGTAGTACTGGTGACGTGAATAATGCCATTCTCCGTGCAATAATCGCTAAAGCTGTTGGATGTGAACGCCGGCTCTTTATCGCTGATTATCCGAATTGGATTACCGAAGACGTTTGACCACTCACGCATTGTACGAATAACTTCATCGGCATTTGTTGTTTTTGTTAGAAAAAGCGACGTGAATTTGCAGAAAGCGTCCACCAGAACCAACCGGTGTTTATATTGTTTTGCAGAGGCATCCAAAGGACCCAAATGATCAACATGGAGTGTTTCAAGTGGTTGGTGTCCTTTATTAATACAATTCAAAAGTCCCTCTTTTTTGCCAAGTTTTTTGTTATGTATTATACATTTTACACAGTCGGCTAACTTTATTTTGCAAATGCGGTATAAAATAATTTTGCTGTATTGCATGCACAGTTTTTTGCTCTGCGAAATGGCCCATATTATGTGCTTCGCGGATTATGTCTGCTTCCAATGACTTGGGTATACAGCAAGTCTCCTTTAATTTTGTAACTTTCGTACGGCTGAGTTTTGAGTATTTCACGAACTGCTGTCAAATGCTCGTCTTGCTGCTGCGCCTTTTTAATGCTTGTCGTTACGTTCGTCGTTATGATGAATACCTCTGCTACTGGGTGGCGGCTAAGGCTGTCTACATGTTTCATTCGTTGAGCCGTTCGATGCTCGACTTTGAAATTGAAATCCTGAAAATGCATGATCCATTGTGCGACTTCTCTCGGTACGTCTCTTTTCGACACTGTATTTTTAAAAGCGGCGCAATCGGTGAGGAGTGCGAAATTCACCCCAAGTAAATAATGCCGAAACTTTTTCATCGCGAGATAAGCCGCCTTAACTTCTAACACGTAGCTGCTGCTTAGATTCTGAAAGTGTGGCTTTTTTACTCCAAAAGTAAACAGGATGCAACTCATTTTCGAAAAATTGCATCAATGCAGCGCCAAAACCTTCTTTGGATGCATCGGTATGTAGTTCCGTTTTCGCGTTTCTGTCGTACAATCTTAACACTGGTTCTTCTGCAAGTTTTTTCTTCAGTTCGTTTATTGTTGTTAGTTCCGTGTTACCGATTTTAAACGCGCTATCTTTTCTTAGCATTTCGGTGAGTGGACGTGCTATCAGAGAGTACCCCTCAACAAATTTCCGAAAAAACCCGGTTAAACCCAGAAATGAAAGTATGTCTTTTACATTTTTGGGTATCGGAAATTGTTGTACCGCTTTAGTCTTTTCACTACTCCGACGCACCGTGTCGTTTTCAATTACGTGTCCCAGAAAGTTAATTTTTGTTTGCATAAACATGCACTTTTGCCATTTTATTTTGAGGCCGTATTCGGATGCTCTAACAATCACTTTTTTGAGTTTCTTTATACATTCGTCTGCCGTAACACCGTATACTACTATGTCATCCATATAAAGTTCCATTACGCCCTCATTCACAAGTTTTTAAAAAATATGATTTACATATCGTATGAAGACTGCGGGTGAATTGCAAAAGCCGAAGGGCGCGTAATTAAATTCATAAACGCCTTCTTCGGTTATAAACGCGGTGTATTTTCTAACATTTTCTTTGATAGGCACGTGAAATAACCCATTTTCTAAGTCCATCACACAGAAGTATCTAGCTCTTTGAAGTTTTTCCAGTACATCGTCTATTATGGGCAATGGAAAACAGTCTTTAAGCACCATCGAGTTTAGTTTTCTAAAATCGATACAAACACGGTAGGAACCGTCCTTTTTTTTCACTACCACTACTCTACTCACAAAATCTGATGTAGATTGTGTAATTATTCCCTGGTTGAGCCACTGCTCAACTTGCGTTTTGACCGCCTCTTGTTCCTCCGGCGGGAGACGACTTGGCGATTGATGAAACGGTTTAATATTGTCAGTAATAATGTCCATTACGATTGGGCATTCCACTGGCACTTTCAGTGGTTTGTAGAGCATTATTGTTTCGGATATCACTTCCTTAAAATACGTTGGCACAACGAGTTCACGGTTTTCACTGATGTTATAGACCTTCAGTTCGTTGTTTACGTCTGATGCATCTGTATCGTTAAATCTATAACTGCCTTTATCAAACACGACCTTGAATTTGCTAATAAAGTCAAAGCCAAGCAAGACTTCGAATTTAATTTGTTTGTCTGCTACGACTATAAAGGTTTGCGTACAACGCGCTTCATCAACACATACATCACAACAGCAAACGCCTTCGACTTCGTTTGCCACATTGCCTAGTCCATATAGTACTCGGTCACAGTTTTTCAAAGAAATATTGGGAAATAGTTTTTCGTATAAACTTCTACATATAAGCGATACATCAGACCCGGTGTCGACTAAATAAGCACTTCACTTTGTAATTATTTATTACAATGTCTTTAAGGCGGCTGCAAAGAGATATTACATTAACACCGTGTAGATTTTCGCTCTTAAGTGCGCATAATTTTGACACATGTCCACTTTTGTTGCAATTAAAGCACTTCGTAGGTTCTTTACACGCTGGTCTTTTATGCTCCCTTGAGCCACAATTGAAACAATGCTCCTTTTTCGATGTTTTATTCTTCTCCGTTGGTTGTTCACTTTTAAATGCGTAATCAAATATTTAATAGTGTTCAAGTAGCTCTTTAATGCTTTTGCAATTGTATAACACAAATTTTATATCAGCTTTGACACGCAACCCTTCGATGCTAGCCCCGAGCGATGCTAGTTTTTTAACACGTAAAACGTAGTCGTGGAAACTTTCGTCACTATGTTTTCTTGTTTCACGCAGTTGTTTATGCAATTCAGCACTCGTATATTCCTTGTGGAATGCTGCAATTAAGTTTTCGCGTAAACTCTTATAATCACTTGCACAAGCGGACTCCAGGAACAACTGAGCCGTTTTAACCATTTTTCGCGCGCTTGGACACATTTTTGCTTTTCATCGAATCCGTATGCTTCCGCGTTTTTTTCGAAATTTTTAAGCCACTGTATAACTGGAATACTCTTGCCGTCATAGGATGGAATTATTTTTGCGAAACTATCTGCTGATATTGTGACTTTTTTATTGCTGTCATCTTCCCTTAGCATCTTTAGTGTGAGCAGTTTTATTAAATATTTTATGCTGTCGTCTTTGGTTTCAATGACATTCGGTGTGTCAAAAAAATCGAACACCGCCGTCGCTAGCTGACTTCCAGCCGCTCATTCCAGCACTTACGCCCGCTGAATCGTTTCCACACATTTCCCCGCTTTTGTTCTCATTTCTGACAGTATTCGTTTCTGCTGGTAGCACTTCTTTAGCGCCACATTCAACGGCCGTTTTATCTGCGCTCTCTTCGCCGCAAACCGTCGACTTGTCCCGCTATTAAGCGCGTGAAGTAGGGGTCTGTATTTTGCATTTTAAGTTACACAAGTGCTACAGTTTATGGTGGCCGAATTTTCTACCGAGACCTTCGAGAAACTTCAAGGTTGCGAAAGGGAAATATAAAATGTCACTACACCAAGTTTTTGGTTTTTTCCCCTTCCCTTTGATTGAAAGTGAAGTATAAAAGCAGCTTTTATTTCGAGTTGCGAAATTTTTATACTACTTCTTATGTCGACTTTTATCTTAACGTAACTTGACCAGTTTTGGCTACGGTTGAGCCCCCAAATCAGAAGAAGAAGAAACCAATGATGAATGTTTCGAATTCGAAGGACAGAACTTTTCATCCGATGAATCGGATCCTGAATAGTTTGAAATAAATTAAACATTATTTAATTGAACTAAAAAAAAATGTGTACTTCTTTTTATTTTTTGGAAAATTTTCAAATTTATTTTTACTAATTTCACTGTTGATAAAATGACACAAAAAACGCTGGCACATGTAAACTTAGTTTTGGGTTGTAGATTGGGGATGAGTACACCATTTTTCTAGATCAGGCCATTTTCCAACGATATCTTAATTTTAAGTTTGCATTACGAATGAAAAAAGTTCCAACTTTAACATGGAAAGTGTTACTAGGGTTGCCAGATTTTTTTTTGCGCAAAATCAGTACCTTAGACTTTTTCATGGTATAAAAATCGGTACTTTTAAGTACACTCAAAGCAATATTATAAATGTAAGTAACAGAAAATCTTTTAAAACGCTAGAGAACTTATTTTTAACCATATTTTGGTATAAAAAAAATGTAGTTCACAAAAAATAAAAATGTTATTCATTTTAACATGAGTGTACACATTAACATGTAGTATTAAATACTCTTATAGTATCATTTTACACAGGAGGTCATACAGTATTTAATATTTATGACATTTTTAAATACATAGCAATAATGAGATAATTTCCACGTTCCGTGTTTAAATAGTTATTCTTTACATTTCATTTTAAAATTGCTTTTAATTTGGAGTTATCTTTTAAAAATTTTAATTAGGTGTCGGTTTCTCTATTTGCGCCGGAAGCAAACTTCGTACTTAAGATCCTCTCAGTTGCTTCGTTCGAGTGTTGTACTGAAAAAACAAAATTACATATTTTTTCCAAATGTGGAAATGTACGACAATTTAAAGACTTCATCCACATTTCCTCATGGCTTAAATTACTTTTTTCTTTTTGCGCTTATTAAACATTATCTGTAACTAGGGTTGCCAACCGTACTATAATATATAGTATTGTACTATTTTTCCGGTCGACGCACTATATACTGTTGGAAAGAAATATAGCAAAAATACTATATTTCTTCAATTATAAATATTAGTGTTGGGCAGTATCGATACCAAAAGTACTAAGAACTCGATTCTCAAAAGGATCGACAGCACCCGATTTTTAAAAGTATCGATACTAAATACTCCTAAGTACTCAGTACTCACGAAATAACTCGAAAGTACTCAGAACCTAAAAGAACTCAAAAGTACTAAGTACTCACAAAAGAACTCGAAAGTACTCAGTACTCAAAAATTCTCTGTTCCAGTCATCACTTTGATACATGTACTTAGGATACTTAAAAGTACTGAGATTTATTTACATTTACCGATATTTAGAAATGATTGTACTCAATTTGAAGTTTCAATAGTTTTCAAGTAGCTACTCATTTGACGTAATTTGGGATTAATATATCAACTTGAATAAAGTGCTGACAGCTTGCGAGATTTCTACAATTATCATTGAAATGTTACCAACAAGTGTATATTTAAAGAAAGTACTCAGTACTCTGAAAAATACCCGATCCTTAAAATTATAGATACCAAAGAACTTGATCTTCACAAGTACTCGATACTTCCCAACACTAATAAATATAAATATATTTCAGTAATTTGCACGAAAAATAGTTTATGAAAATGGGTGACCTTTATTCTGAAATAACAATATTAAATGAAATTTTCTTTTAAAGTAAAAGATCATTGTGAGTTTATAATCAAAGAAGGTAACATAACTGAGAAAGAACTAACAAATGTAGCTCTGTGAAGTTAGCCCCCCACTTTTACAAAAAAAAACTTTAACCAGTGCACATTGTAGGACTTTGTTTGTAGTTGTTTGTACTGGATTTAAATTTGTTTTTAGTTCAACAGATAACAAAATACGATAGGTTCAAAAAATCGCCCCACCCCACCTTCACCTACAATCAATTTGACTAGTATACCTTGTAGGAAATCGTTTTTAGTTGTTTGTAGTGGTTTGGATTTTTTCTGTTTTATTTCGATTGTAGTTCAACANCCTTAAAATTATAGATACCAAAGAACTTGATCTTCACAAGTACTCGATACTTCCCAACACTAATAAATATAAATATATTTCAGTAATTTGCACGAAAAATAGTTTATGAAAATGGGTGACCTTTATTCTGAAATAACAATATTAAATGAAATTTTCTTTTAAAGTAAAAGATCATTGTGAGTTTATAATCAAAGAAGGTAACATAACTGAGAAAGAACTAACAAATGTAGCTCTGTGAAGTTAGCCCCCCACTTTTACAAAAAAAAACTTTAACCAGTGCACATTGTAGGACTTTGTTTGTAGTTGTTTGTACTGGATTTAAATTTGTTTTTAGTTCAACAGATAACAAAATACGATAGGTTCAAAAAATCGCCCCACCCCACCTTCACCTACAATCAATTTGACTAGTATACCTTGTAGGAAATCGTTTTTAGTTGTTTGTAGTGGTTTGGATTTTTTCTGTTTTATTTCGATTGTAGTTCAACAGATACCGAAATAAAGACAGTTTAAAAAAATACCTTTTTCTTAAAATCCGGGTGCTAGCAAAGTTATATTTTATTATGATTAGAAATGGTTTGTAGATGTTTGTAGTGCTTTTTATTTCGTTTGTAGTTCAACAGAGACCGAAATAAAGACATTTGAAAAATAATACTTTTTTCTTTAAATTTGGGTGCTAACAAATTGATATTTTGTTATGATCAGAAATGGTTTGTAGATGTTTGTAGTGCTTTTTATTTCGTTTGTAGTTCAACAGATACCGAAATAAATACATTCGAAAAAAAAATAATAATTTTTTCTTCAAATCCGGGTGCTACCAAATTGATATTTTATTATGGTTAAAAATGGTTTGTAGATGATTGTAGTGCTTTTTATTTCGTTTGGAGTTCAACAGATACCGAAATAGACATTTGAAAATATAATAGTTTTTTCTTAAAATCCGGGTGCTAACAAATTAATATTTTATTATGATCAGAAATGGTTTGTAGATATTTGTAGTGCTTTTTATTTCGTTTGTAGTTCAACAGATACCGAAATAAAGACATTTGAAAAAAAAATACTTTTTTCTTAAAATCCGGGGGCTAACAAATTGATATTTCATTATGATTAGAAATGGTTTGTAGATGTTTGTAGTGCTTTTTATTTCGTTTGTAGTTCAACAGATACCGGAATAGCCATTTGAAAAAAATAATACTTTTTTCTTAAAATCCGGGTGCTAACAAATTGATATTTTACTATGTTTAGAAATGTTTTGTAGATGTTTGTAGTGCTTTTTATTTCGTTTGTAGCTCTACAGATACCGAAATAAAGACATTTGAAAAAAAATATACCTTTTCTTAAAATCCGGGTGCTAACAAATTGATAATTTATTACGATTAGAAATTTTTGTAGATGTTTGTAGTGCTTTTCATTTCGTTTGTCGTTCAACAGATACCGAAATAAACACAATTGAAAAAAAAATACTTTTTTCTTAAAATCCGGGTGCTATCAAATTGATATTTTATTATGATTAGAAATGGTTTGTACATGTTCGTAGTGTTTTTTATTTCGTTTGTAGCTCAACAGATACCGAAAGAAAGACATTTGAAAAAAAAAACTTTTTTCTCCGAAATCCGAGCTCGAAATGTACCAAAAACACGTTTTTCGAAAAAAATACGACAAGGCTTGTTTTAGAGGAAAATTGGCTTGGAAAATATTTTTTTCTTAAGCGATTATCACAAAATTTTTAGAACAGTTTTATCGATATATTTGGTGCTGGTCATCAATTTCTCGTCATCCATTGTCCACAACCGTACAATATTTAGAACGCATTGACTAGTTGAACATTCAAAACCAGCTTCCCCAAATGTAGTTATCAATTACTTATCGACAGTGCTTTTATTTCGATTAGGAAAAGTTTATTTTAAAATATCGAAGAAAATGCGGGACAAAGGCAGGACACTCAGTACATTTTGGGGGTTTCTGTTTTGAAAAACTACGCAGGACAGACCTTTAGATAACAGTACGGTCCTGCAAAAAACAGAACGGATGGTCACCGTACTTATATAATATCAAAGCTTAACCTCCGGTACATAGCTATTAGAAAATTTATTTTTTTTGTACGAAAGAAGCATATCTTCCTTCAAAATTTATATTTCCGCCGAGAATTTTCAAAACATGGTTGATGGTTCATTCTGGCCCAATGGAGCTTTAGTTCGAGAGTTTGAGTTTAAAGCTCGAGCTCGGAATGAAAATATTGCTCAAATTACCTCCTCTGGATCAAAAAACTTATGAGTAATTTTTTCTTCAATATTTATTAGCGGGGGCCGAAAATCCGCTTTTTTAGAATCTTGATTGGTAATAGCAAAAATATGGTTCATTATACTCTAAAATAAATCTGTGTGAAATGGGAAAATTTTTGGTCAATATCCTAGGCTTGCCTATGTCCACCAAAATGTACGAGCATTTTTTTCTTTTCGGTATTGAGTAAAACCAAATGCAAGAGATAGTTTTTGAATTACATTGAGTTTTTTTTAATAAACACTAAAATTAGAGGTGCNTTTATTTGATAACACTGCGACAGCTCAAATTGGTATTGAGTAAAACCAAATGCAAGATAGAGTTTTTGAATTTCATTGAGTTTTTTTTAATAAATAGTAAAATTAGAGGTGTATGAATGGCAAAAGAAAAACTTTATCAGATTTTTTTAAATCGAAACTACATTTTTACATATGTACATATGTACATGCATACATAAATATATTTAATATGAAATTTAAATTTTCACATCAATTTGCGCTATCTTCAAACCCGTGGTTTCAATGTATGTATGTATCTATACACATATGTACGTATCTACGCACATATGTTTCTATGCACATATGTATCTATGCACATACGTATCTATGCACATACATACATATGTACTTATATATGTATATCAGCATTTTAGTTAAAAGTACGTTTTGCTCGTCGCCCTCTTCATCGCTCCACTACATTCCTGTCCTTAGTTTTATTAAGATACCACAAATGTATGTTTTCATCGAAAATACTCAAGTACTACCAGTAGAGTACTCTACTGTCAAATACCTTTTACTCGCAGTAGTTGCGGAAGGCAAAGTAAATACTCTACGCGTCTTGCTATTGATCGGTAGTTTACGTACGCTTGCAGAAACTGGTTTATGCTTACTCACACTTGACCCGAACGATGAGAGTAAAGGAGGGAAAGTATTTGCGCGGCGATCGGATGTCTTGTTAGGCCAATGGAATTGCGCAGGAGTTTATTACATAAATGATCAGGATGAAAAGAGAAATCGATTAAGCGGTGACTGTCTGTCCGTCCGTCTGTGCACACGATAACTCGAGTAAAAATTAATATATCTTAACGAAACTCGGTGCATGTGCTTCTTTC
>NW_016158052.1:164614-165736 GCF_001687245.7 Rhagoletis zephyria
CTACTGAAGATTATTCACTCAAAATTGATATTTACAATAATTTTTGGACGAAAAATAAGAATATTATAAATTTTTGAAAAGTGGTTACATGTGTATATCTTGGCAACCGCTGCACCGATTTCTTCCAAACTTAGCACAGTTATTGGCCTTGGTACAGGATACCAAATGGCCGAAAATTTTTAAAAGCGGACAACAACCACGCCCACATCCCATATAACGGTAACAATCCTTTACCAAGAAATACGCTTATGATAAAATTTTGGAAAACGAGCGTGGCACCGCCCACTTATGATCACATATATATATATCTGTAACCGTTCAACCAATTTGTACCAAACTCGGTATTTTTATTGTGCTTGACACATAAAAGCAAAACGTTGAAAATTATTGAAATCGGACTAAAATTCCGGCCGCTTTTCATATAACGGTAAATTTCAGAAATGCTTGAAACTGCAATATTTCGAAATTTAAGGACGCTAATTTACTCAAAATTGATACACCCCGGCTAACCATCTAGCGGTAGGTTTCGGAAAGGTGAAAAAACATTTATTTAATATTTGCGCCGGGTATTTAATGTTCGGCTCCGGCCGAACTTAGACTTTCTTACTTGTTCTTGTTACAATTTATATTTCACCTAACTCTAACCCTTCAGTTTACTTTAAACATTCTTCATTATTTCTCTCTTTATTTGCCATGGTCAAGCTCTCCGATTCGATTGTTCTGTTGGGTGATTTCAATCTAGCGTATGATTCCTGGGATTCGGTGAGCTCTGTGAAATTAGCCCCCACTTTTACAAATAAATACCCAGTGAACATTGTAGGACTTTGTTTGTAGTTGTTTGTAGTAGATTTAAATTTGTTTGTAGTTCAACAGATAACAAAATACGATAGGTTGAAAAAATCGCCCCCACGCCACTTTCACCTACAATCAATTTGACTAGTGTACCTTGTAGGAAATCGTTTGTAGTTGTTTGTAGTGGTTTTGCTTTTTTCTGTAGCATAACAGATAACGAAATACGCCCGGTTGAAAAACCCACTCCCACCCCAATTTCACCTACAATCACTTTGACTAGTGTACCTTGTAGGAAATCGTTTGTAGTTGTTTGTAGTAGTTTTGATTTTT
>NW_016158052.1:165761-166116 GCF_001687245.7 Rhagoletis zephyria
AGAAATGGTTTGTAGATGTTTGTAGTGCTTTTTATTTCGTTTGTGGCTCAACAGATACCGAAATAAAGGCATTTGAAAAAAATAATACTTTTTTCTTAAAATCCGGGTGCTAAAAAATTGATATTTCATTATGATTAGAAATGGTTTGTAGATGTTTGTAGTGCTTTTTATTTCGTTTGTGGCTCAACAGATACCGAAATAAAGGCATTTGAAAAAAATAATACTTTTTTCTTAAAATCCGGGTGCTAAAAAATTGATATTTCATTATGATTAGAAATGGTTTGTAGATGTTTGTAGTGCTTTTTATTTCGTTTGTAGTTCAACAGATACCGAAATAAAGACACTAGAAAAAAAA
>NW_016158052.1:166383-168835 GCF_001687245.7 Rhagoletis zephyria
AGAAATGGTTTGTAGATGTTTGAAGTGCTTTTTATTTCGTTTGTAGTTCAACAGATACCGAAATAAAGGCACTTGAAAAAAATTTTTTTCTTAAAATCCGGGGGCTAACAAATTGATATTTTATTATGATTAGAAATGGTTTGTAGATGTTTGAAGTGCTTTTTATTTCGTTTGTAGTTCAACAGATACCGAAATAAAGACATTTGAAAAAAAAATTTTTTCTTAAAATCCGGGGGCTAAAAAATTGATATTTTATTATGATCAGAAACCGTTTGTAAATGTTTGTAGTGCTTTTTATTACGTTTCTAATCAGAATAAAATATAAATTTTTTAGCCCCCGGATTTTAAGAAATTTTTTTTTTCAAATGTCTTTATTTCGGTACCTGTAAACGAAATAAAAAGTACTACAAACATCTACAAACCATGTCTAATGTTTGTAGTGCTTTTTATTACGTTAACTACAAACGAAATAAAAAGCACTACAAACATCTACAAACCATTTCTGATCATAATAAAATATCAATTTGTTAGCACCCGGATTTTAAGAAAAATTTGTTTTTCTTATTTCCAATTTCTTTATTTCGGTATCTGTTGAACTACAAACGAAATAAAAAGCACTACAAACATCTACAAACCATTTCTGATCATAATAAAATATCAATTTGTTAGCACCCGGATTTTAAGAAAAATTTGTTTTTCTTATTTCCAATTTCTTTATTTCGGTATCTGTTGAACTACAAACGAAATAAAAAGCACTACAAACATCTACAAACCATTTCTGATCATAATAAAATATCAATTTGTTAGCCCTCGGATTTTAAGAAAAAATTATATTTTTTTTCAAATGTCTTTATTGCGGTATCTGTTGAACTACAAACGAAATAAAAAGCACTACAAACATCTACAAACCATTTCTGATCATAATAAAATATCAATTTGTTAGCCCTCGGATTTTAAGAAAAAATTATATTTTTTTTCAAATGTCTTTATTGCGGTATCTGTTGAACTACAAACGAAATAAAAAGCACTACAAACATCTACAAACCATTTCTGATCATAATAAAATATCAATTTGTTAGCCCTCGGATTTTAAGAAAAAATTATATTTTTTTTCAAATGTCTTTATTGCGGTATCTGTTGAACTACAAACGAAATAAAAAGCACTACAAACATCTACAAACCATTTCTGATCATAATAAAATATCAATCTGTTAGCACCCGGATTTTAAGAAAAAAGTTTTTTTTTTCAAATGTCTTTATTTCGGTATCTATTGAGCTACAAACGAAATAAAATGAACTACAAACATCTGCAAAGCATTTCTAATCGTAATAAAATATACATTTTTTAGCACCCGGATTTTAAGAAAAAATTATTTTTTTTCAAATGTCTTTATTTCGTGTATTTACACCAATTGCCACGTTAAAAGCGACTCCTATGTGTCATGCTGGCTCTGCGATGGGATTGCCCATATAAAATGTGCTGGTTTGAGCGGTAGAGTATTAGACGCTATTAACGAGGGTAAGGGTCTTCGTTGGTCTTGTGAAAAATGTAGGTCAACCGAAGTTGATTTATTTAAATTCTTTAGGCAGTCCAGAAATGGTTTTTCTGAGATCGGGAAGGATCTGTCGGTGCTTGTTGAGAAATTTAAGCATTACGAAAAAATGTTTAGGTCCTTCACTTGTCTCGACAACCCTCCACACTCTGAGGATAGCCGAGAAAATAAAGGTGGTCGTGTTATTAGTCCACCTAAAAAGACAGCCACAGATTCTAGTAAAACAAATCCTCCATCCCAGTCCTTGGAACTTATTAATCTATCTTCTCCATGGCCTCACGTATTGGAGCCTCCGATATCTAAAGCCATATCCACTAGGTCTACTTCTAAAAATAGTCAAACTGTTGATTTAACAGTGTTGCCATCAACATCTCAAGCTGCACTGTCTAACTTAGTTCCTCCGAATAATTCGGAGCCCCGCACATCAGACATCATTACCAAAAAGTTGGTTGTAATTCCTCCGAGAAGATCAATCTTTGTCCCTTGATTTGCTAAAGATACTTCTTCGGATGATATAAAGTCATACATATCGACTAAAATTAGAGCTAAAGATGTATTTATTCGTAAATTTAATTTTAAATACGATCGCGATATTTCATCTTTTAAAATTGATGTAGCTTCCGAAGATTTTGATTCACTACTAAATAGTTCATTTTGGCCGACCTGGGGCGTTTGTTCGCGAGTTTGAGTATAAACCTAATAAAAGTAATAATAACGTAGCTAAAATTTCTAATCTTAATTCGGATTTAAAGAACTAACGCGCAAGTCTAATTTAAGCATTTACTGTCAAAACGTTAGAGGTTTGAATACCAAATTAACTGACATATATTTAAAAGGTTTTGACTGCAATTATAGTATTATTTCCTTGACCGAAACATGGCTCAAACCTCATATTTTAA
>NW_016158053.1:0-12823 GCF_001687245.7 Rhagoletis zephyria
TAAAAAGCCCATATGATTATTATGAGAAGACGTAAATAATATTCGTCTTGAAATAAACGTCCCGAGAGACGAAAAAAATAAAAAAAGTCCATATAATTATTATGAGAAGACGTAAATAATATTCGTCTTCAAATAAACGTCCCGAGAGACGAAAAAAAAGCCATATAATTATTATGAGAAGACGTAAATAATGTTCGTCTTGAAATAAACGTCCCGAGAGACGAAAAAAAATAAATATCCCATCTAATTATTATGAGATGACGTAAATAATATTCGTCTTGAAATAATCGTCCCGCGAGACGAAAACAACTTTTCCACTGTTCAGTAATAATTATTGAGCAATATTTAATTTTATTTCTTATAATCGTTATGGTCTCTGCTATTTTTACATCGAGTGGAAAATTTTCGATTTATCGATGTTTTTTCGACATCCCTATGTTATGTTTGGTGGTTTCTTGATTTTTCTCTTATCTGCTTTAGTTCGCTGACAATGTATCGACACTTTCTTTGCTTTTGACTACTTGCGGCTCTGTACTCCGTTGCGTTGAGATATACTCTGCCTCTAATTTTAAATATTACGACTCGACATCTGCATTATTGACTGTCATGCTGAAATAATACGACGAAAATCGTCGAAAACTATGTAATGCTGCCAAGTTTGCGCGTTTCAATACACTAGTCGAGTGGAAATTTTAAGCAATGATGTGAAATTTTTGATCCGACTCGACTCTCGACAAGCGACTTGCATTCGACAGGACCAGTGTTGCCGTTTTAGCCCTTTGGTGGCTAGATTTATTTACCAAATACTTTTTTTGGCCACATAAATTTAAAATTGCCCCTAGCCCTTTTTTTAGCCTAGATTTATTCATACTTGGCATGAAAAGTTGTATATGCTTAATTTGTTTTTTTTTTGCATTTATGTAAGAGGTGAATTTTTAAACTAAGAAAGACTGATATATATACATATATGTATATTATGTTCCTTACGATTTTATAAATACATACTGTAAAAGTATTGGGGCTGTTAACTTATCTTTTAACGATTTAACTATAGTTTAAAATAGATTGTTAAATGACCCATGAAGTCGATTGACCGTGTATGTTCTTGTGGTGTGATTGTACCAGCATGCTGGTGTCGTCAGTGGTGAAATTAGCTCAATTTTCTAAGTAAAAAGTATTTTGGCGGAAATTTCTTGCACTATATGAGTCAAAGCGTGTTTGTGGAAGATTCTTCTTCTTCTTTTTTGGCGCTGTAACCGCCTAAGTGATTTTGGCCGAGTTCAGCAAAGCACGCCAGTCATTTCTCCTCTGTGCCAACTGACGCCAATTGGAAACGCCAAGTGAAACCAAGACCTTCTCCACCTGATCTTTCCATCGCAGTGGGGGCCTCCCTCTTCCTCTGCTACCCCCAGCGGGTTCCGAGTTGAAGACTTTCAGAGCTGTGGAAGATTACGTTCACGATATTGCAGTTGTGAATTACAAAAAAAAAACAATGTTTAACAAAATGCTAGAAAAATTATGAAATTTCGGCTCTAATCATTTCGAACTTTCCTCGACCTCATTTGTAAAGAGATAAGTATTGTACCAGCATGCTGGTAAGTTATATGCTTCGAGCCTGATGGTACAATCACTTGATGGAACCAGCAAGCTGGTGTCGTATATTTCCCCTTTTATACAAAATGGTTTTTGGTTGGATAAAATATTAGCTTTTTTCCCAAAGTCATTGTTTCTATATACCATTACTTATTGAAAATGTTTACGGGTATACTTATATATGTATATGTAAGTAAAAAAATTTAGCTACCATGTTTAGCCACAACGACTTTTTTTAGCCTTTCCTTTTTTTAATGGAATTTGGCTACCACTAAAAATTATGCGCGGCAACACTGGACAGGACCCTCGCAATGAGGCTGAATATCAGTTGATACTGATTTCCTTCCTATTTTTCAATTTCTTCGTGCATTTTATCAGCCTTGTTGATGTGTATACATCTTTGGTTTCGGTAGGGGTAAAATTTGCTAAGCTGTAACGCATAGCCCAGCAGAAAATTTCGAAGGGCTAAGCATGTGTATTACAGGAGCAAATTTTAATTTCATTAGAAGTGCCCTGTGCTATTGCAAATGGTTGCATACATTTAGGCATATGCAGTGTAAGAGGAATGCGGTACAGTTGATTATTACTTCCGATTATGCAAACTCCGGCCATGCATACGGCTTTGTACCTACATATATGTATATATACCAGAGACTTGCATGCGTTGAACGCCAACAATTGCATACTCAATCAATACTGCTGCTTTGTATGACTGAGCAGGGCGTTGACTTAGTAGTATAGATACCTAAAAGAAATTAGAGGATGACTGAACACCAGCGCATAGCGTGCTGTCTTGCAAATACAGCCACCACAAGTGAACGATACTTATAACAGCTCATACTGATATTGACTTCGGCAAACCAGTTCTCCGAATGCTCGTTCACGAAACTAGAAAACGCGGCATTTGAACGGTTGCCGAAAGCAGGAGAGCTCATTTTAACGGTTGGCGAAGCAAGACGCCGCAGTTCATTTGTTGCAGAAGTCGTTTGACTTGTTGCTGCAAGTCATGTGACTTGCCGAAAGCTATTTGAGTTGTTGCCGAAAGCACGACGAATGTAGTAAGTCCCCTTTCAGACACGTCAAGTCTTGCTTTCAAGTCTGCTCGTTCGTAGGCGAAGGAGGTGAGAAGAGAGGGGAAGAGTACAGATACCTCCGTACCGTCAATTCGTTTCAAGTTTTCTTGTCTCTTTTGATCTTTTCGTTGCTTCCCATTTAAAGAACCAAGGACTTGAATTCAATTAAAGTTGACGCGTGTGGAAGTAAATAGAAAACATAAAAGAGAATGCGAAAAAAATTGCTTTCAAGACTTGACGTGTCTGAAAGGGGACTAAAGGGTAATTTATCGTCTCGTATGTATGTATTAGGGATGTTGCGAATGTGGAATTTTGGACATCCGCGGATGCGAATGCGGATGCAGATGCGAATACGGATGCCATGTATTTTTAAGAAATAATTTAGGTGAGGAAATTAGGTGATTTAAGTAAATAAAAAATGGAAGGGTTAGTAATTTCAAATAATGTTTTTTTTTAGTACTTCAATTTAAAAATTGGAACATTGTATTTGATAATAACTTTTTAAAGGGTCGTAAATCAAACCTGCGCCACTATATAACTACTCGCTCGAGGCTACAAACTTAAAAAAGTTGAAACTTGACAAAATTGTAAATTCTTTTCGATTGACGCTGCTCCAGTTGAGAGGACTTTCAGTTATGTTTATTTATTTTTATTGCGGTGCAATAATTCCGTTTTGAGAAATGGATCGGGCTGCAAATGTCGGATATATCCTCCTGACTTTCCTATTCGCAATCTAGCATCATGGAACGATAGTTGTTTAAACACCGTTGTTTTCGAACGAATTCTTCATTCTCATTCTTTTGGTTGTTTCGGAATTCGGACAATTTGTAACATCGTCAACGTTTTTCGATTTTAGTTTTTTTAATTCATTTTTAATGCTTTATTCTGTGACTGATTAGATATACGTTTTATCAGTGCACTTGCACAATATTCCAGGGACCGAAAATAACAGGTTATTTTTTACGAGTTAAGGCTCAGTTATGCATACTTTGCACTGCACTGCACTGCATGATATTTTACGTAAAAATCAAAAATCAACAGACTTTACATATGTAATTCTGTGAGTTAGGTAACCGCTTACACCCAAAGCTCATTTAACATATTCCTTATGTAACAACTCTCATGCAATGCATAGATAATAAACAAACTGCTTATCCAAATTAAACAAATTTGGTATCATACGAAAGAGGACTGAGGTAGCTTTTATACAGAAATAACGAATGACGGTTACCACCTCTATTTATATTTTTTTATAACTTAATACTAATTCATGTAAATACATAACAGACCAAACTTGTGTTCTAGGGTAACGGTTGCGAATGCGAATATTCGCAACAACCCTGGTATGTATGTATTTATAGCGCGTCTACCATTCATTTGCTATACTCACTGCTGGCGCCAAGAGCGTACTGGCAGGCTAGTTGTGAGGAATGTGCATACGTATGTATGTATGTATGTATGTATGTACATATCAATGCTTCATTTCAAACAAGCAAATGTCGTTAAATTGTTTTTGAAATACAGTATCATGACTTCGGAAATCCATCAAATATGCCTTCACCAACAAATGAAATGGCTTTCAGCAACAAGTCAAACGACTTCTGCAACGAATGAACTGCGGCATCTTGCATTCGCCAACCGTCCAAATGAGCTCTCATGCTTTCGGCAACCGTGAAAATGAGCTCTCATGCCTTCGGCAACCGTTCAAATGCAGTATCGTGCTTTCGGCAGTCGATCAAATACAGCGGTTGCTAGTTTCGTGCACGTTCACTCGGAATCCTGGTTTGCCGAAGTCAATATCAGTATGAGCTGTTATAAGTATCGTTCACTTGTGGTGGCTGTATTTGCAAGCACTGTACGCTATGCGCTGGTGTTCGTTCATCTCCCGTTTTTAATGTGAGCAGGCTTAAAGTCACAAAATCAGCATCGTTTGCCAATCTCTGATACACACATATGTATGAACTCATTGGTTCAACTGTTTTTGATATTCGTAGATGGTTTAGGCATAGGTTTAGTAGTCTATTAATTAAATAAAAGCAAGGCGAAAATTAAAAAAAAAATACTGAAATCATTTTAATTGGGACCGTTGATAACTGCAAGTTCGTGTAAAAACCTGTAAGTTCATTGAGTACTGGATCAGAGCTAATACAAGATTGCACAAAGAGAAGACGAGACTAAGAGGGAATGCCTACGGTGACCATCCGTCCTTTATTTTAAGGGACAGTCCTTTATTTTAACCCCCTGTCCTTTATAACTTTTTTCAAAATAAAGGACGCCTTTCGTCCTTTATTTCTTAAACTGCCCTTTAAATCGGCTCTGCATTTTTCAGAGGTATTTTTTAACGAAGAATATAAAAAATAAAAATGTCCCTTATAAAGTATAATGAAAACCTTCCCCAGTTTGTTTCGCACCTCACTTAAGGGTTTCTATTTAATCGGTTATCTTTCTACAATCTATAAAGCACAGGGAAAGTTGTGCCCAGGAAGGTGTTGCACGCTGAGTTTCCAGTTCTACTGAAAGAGAACAATAAACCCTCTGCTGCTTAGTGGTTCAAAACTGGCATTTAGTGTTCGTAATTCACTGGAGCCTTCATTTTTCATTTCATCTGATTAATTTTTTTTTTTTTTTATGAAAGCTTACAATATTTGCAAGAGACCAGTTAAGCCTGATTTTTGAATTTTTATTTGATTATACTAAACTTTTTTGTGCAAAATGCAGAAAAAGTAACAATTTTGAAGAAAATGTACTCTCCTGTTCCAGTTAATAAATATTACATAACAAAAACTAGTTGAAAACAATTGTACGGTTCTTCCAAAACAAAGAAAAATACACAAAAAAAATTTTGAAATGTTATAAAAAATGTTCACCAAACTAAATAGTTTTTTGTTTGCTTTTTAGTAAAAATTGGTTGAAAAATGAAGGTTTCGGTGGATTATGAACATTAAATTCCAAATTTTGAACCACTGTGTGCTGGGGCCCTATTCTGTAACAGTGAGAAAAGGAAAAATGTACACTGATCTAAAACTCATTTACACAGGCAGTGTGCACCGTGAATTTTCATGCGATTCTGTAAACTAAAGTGTACACTGTTGTGCTGAATGAACGCTGAATAACATTTGACAAGGAGAAGAAGGAGGTAAATATACTACGGTTTCTACTTCCGTGACTTCAATTATAACTACTTTATGTATGTACATAGGAATACAATGATGAAAAATCGAAGGTACCTACGTGACACTCAAGACCCATTCGCAGTCAGTGAAGAGCGATTTAAAGAGCTTTATCGCTTTCCCAAACCAATTTTTTTTGAGTTATACGCAAAACTAAAGCCCCGTTTTCGAGAGTCAATGCGAAGCACATCGATTCCATCGCATTTCAGATTGCTCTCGGCGCTTCGTTTCTTCGCAACAGAAAGCTACCAAAGTTGTATTGGTCAGGACTTCCTCGCATGCTCATCCCAAAGCTCTGCAAGTCGCTGTGTCGATGAGGTGACAGAAATGCCAAATGTGGTCCAAAATGAGTATGTAGTTTTCCCCAGTGCAGCTGATGAAGCCATCGTAAAGAGTCAATTCTATGAAGTGTGTGGCTTTCCGGGAATTTTGGGTGTGATGGACGGCAGGCATATTAAGATTGTGGCTCCGAAAGCTGATAATGAAAGCGCCTATTACTGTCGGAAAGGTATTTTTTTTTATCAATTTGGATAGTAATTAAATATACTTAACTTATTTAATTATTAGGAGGACACTCTATTAACTTGTTGTTAATCTGCGATTCAAAGTATACAATAAGATATGCGAACGCCAAATTTCCGGGAACATCTCATGACTCTTATATATGGCGCTGTACACAACTACAAAATTATTTAAAAGAAAAATATTTAAGAGGAGAACGAAACTTCTGGTTATTAGGCGACAATGGATTCGTTCTCCAGCCTTGGTTAATGACACCAATTTCCGAAGCATCAAATGCTGCAGAAGAGCGCTATAACATAGCACATAAAAATACTCGATGTATTGTTGAACGTTGTATAAGAGTATTGAAAGCACGTTTTCGTTGTCTTTCTTACGAAAGGTGTTTATACTTACGCCAGAAAAGTCAGGGAAAATAATTAATGCATGCATTGTGTTGCACATTTTAATAAAAGCAAACGTTCCGATAATTGAAGCCTTAACTGATGAGAGTGAAATACGTGAAGAAGGTTCTACAATGGGTCAGACTGCAATACAAAACCAAGCCAGATCTATACGATTACAAATAGTAAACCCGTATTTTAACCATTAATTAAAAAAACAATATTTTCGTTTCAAATAAATTTTAATGCACATGTAATTCAGTGTTCCTTCTTTTCAAATAAATAATTAGTTTAGTATGTACAAAATGCTAAGTATTTAGTAAGTATATAAAGTTAAAAAAACATTGTGGTGGTTTATTATAATTGAATATGTACAAAGTTAAAAATGAATTAAATTCATTTGATTCTATTACTATTATTACACTGTGGAACAAATTCAGGTTAGCAAAAGTTAGGTCGATTCTGAGAGTGAGGGGTGAAAATAGAGGCTAAATTAGAAGACCCGTATCGCGGCGTTTGTTTATGATAGTTCGAATTTTTTTTTAATCGACCTTCGAACTTTGCAGTCAAATGCCGATTTTCAGCATATTGTTTTTATGGTTTTTTGGCTATAACTCGTCGACTAATTGATATTTGTTCAATCTGTTAAAGCCAAATTATTGCTAGAGACCTGTGCAACAATTAAAATTAAAAAAAAAATTGATTTAGAAAATTTTTGTAGTGCTTATGAAGCAAAATGTTGAAAAAATTTTTTTTTCATGCTTTTTGAACATATTTTCCACAAAACTAAGTCTTTTTGCTTTCTGTTTGATCTATAATATGCTTTTCAGTTTCTTCAGTAAATTTCATTTGAAAAGAAAACAATCATAATACAAAACTTGCGTTTTCCAGCTTAATATTAATTTACTTCTCATTTCTTATGTACCAATTTTTTCAGTGTTGGTTTTGAAGAAACATTGAAAAAGAAATTATAAAAATATGGAAAAAAATATTATTTTGAAATGTTAGTTATGAAAAGTTTTAAGTAAAAAAATTAAATTAATTAAATTAATGATTTGGCCAGTTGCCGTTTAGCAGGCGGCTGTGGATCAACATCACTGCTCTCTCTAATATCTTGGTCATCGTCATCATCATCAGAAAGGTCGATAATTTCGTCCAACAGATATTCTGGAATTTCATCTTTGTCTTCCCCTTCTTCCTCTTTTTCCTCGTCTTCCTCTTCTTCAAAGGTGTTTTTATACCACCAACAAATTTCAGCGAGTATTGCATCTGGAGATTTCTTTCCTTTTGAATAGTGCACTCTGACAAAGATATTAGAGAAATCTAGGAATTCAAAAGTTGCACACTCTATAGTTACCTTATTTCAAATGGAAGCGCAGTTTGGTGATAACGTTCGCCTTGTTCATCAGATTCAGTTGGCAACTGTTGAGCGAGTTGATCAAGATGCTGATGCAAGAGATGAATTTTGTACGACATATTAACCCCAATTTCATCGAAAGCTGCCAACATGTTTGCAACAGATTGCCTGTAGTTGTCTTTGCGTTCTTTACCCGAAAGTCCTTTAATGACTGCTTTCAATGCGAGCCATCGGCATTTGACTGCAAAGTTCGAAGGTCGATAAAAAAAAAATTCGAACTAACATAAAGAAACGCCGCGATACGGGTCTTCAAATTAAGCCTCTATTTTCACCCCTCTCTCTCAGAATCAACCTAACTTTTGCTAACCTGAATTGGTTCCACAGTGTAATGTAAGTATTAAATTATGTAAATAGGTACTAATTGACCGCTGTGGTGTAGTGGTAAGCAGTGCGCGCTTTCGCTCATCAGCACCTGGGTTCAAGCCNTCGGCAGGCAATGGCAAACCTCCGAGTGTATTTCTGCCATGAAAAACAGCTTCTCATAAAAATACAATCGCCGTTCGGAGTCGGCGTAAAACTGTAGGTCCCTCCGCTTTGTGCGACATCAAGGCGCACGCCTCAAGTCGGAGGAGAAGCTCGGCCAAACACTAACATATGTGTAAGCGCCAATCTATTATTATTAAGTTTAGTTAGTGAGTTTATGGAAACGAAAATTGCGAGAACAAAACACCAAGATTAGCGCGTTGCTTCTCCGAGGGCTGCGGTTTAGTTATTTGTACAATAATTCGGCTTTAACATACGCGTGTGGTCAAAGGATTGAACTTTAATTTAAAGCAAATGTATGAAATTTCCGAGCACTAGCAGATTAGCGCGTTGCTTCTCCGAGGGCTGCGGTTTAGTTATTTGTACAATAATTTGGCTTTAACATACGCGTGTAGTCAAAGGATTGAACTTTAATTTAAAGCTAACGTATGAAATTTTCCGGGCACTAGTTAATTGACAAAATTGGGTTGGAACTATGCACATTTTTGGGTTAATCCAAGTAATGCCTCGTTGCAACACTCTGTTGGTATGATCCCTGGGCAAGAAATCTCAGATTTGTGAAAACCTATATAATATATTTGGTATGGACGATTTTTTTTACGTGGGCGCAACTCGTTGTTGTTGTAGCGGCTACAACAACCTCGCCCATATCGGTTAGTATCTCAGTCATTGTCTTTGAACAAATGTGTGGTGAATTTGATTTAAATTTTAGTTTAATTTAATTTTGGTTAATTAAAAGTATTACAATTTAATCATAGTTTAATGTAAGATTAAAAGAGATTTGCCATACATAAATTGAATAGGAATGAATATAAAGAATGAATGAGTGATTTGATATGCAAGTTTACAAAATGAATTTAGGAGCAGATTAAGTTGATACTTAGCAATTAGATGATAGGATGGGCAAATTATAATATGTCGTCAGCGTTCCCACGATCTTGGATACTCGGATGTTATGATGTTGGAAACTGGGTGTTCGATATACGAACGGTTGGATTGGTAATTCGATGCTCCCACGTTGATATTTGATGGTATGCTTGATCGATGTCGCCTGAAGTCTGGTAGATGTTGAAAAGAAGGAACGTTGGAAATGCGCGTAGCGCATTTATACCCCGCATTGGAAGTTCGAAAGTAAAATTCCAAGTAGGGATGCTTTTCTTGAGCATTTACACAGGGATGCGTTGAAGAATAAAGCTGAGCAGGGATGCTTTCTTTAAGTAGGCGAAAGTCACTTAAACATGCCGGCCCCGTTGCACTTGTGCAAGGCTGTCCTTCTGCTTCGGCAAAGCTCTTTGAACTTGTCTCTGTGACCCCACGCCTGGTTTGGTTTCGATAGATAGTAGGTGAGAACGCACCGCCGCCGATCTTTTTCTTGGCCTTAAGCAATGGTTTCGATGCAAACGCTTGAAGATCGTGATGAAGGTGGTATGAGCATCTGGCATAGTCCTGGATATCTATTTTAGATGTAATCGTCGAGAAACGTCTTAGTGCTTCATACAATTACAATTACATATGTATAAATCTCAAAATAACGCTGAATTGTTGAATAGCTTCGTAGCGAGGGTGGTCTGCAAATATATTTCGTTATGAACAATTCTTTGAGAATTTTAATAAGCAATAGTTTTAAAAGTTCTGGTGACTTAACACCGATAGACACTGTAAATTCACTGCTGGTGTATATAAATATTGAGAAGTTTAGCTGATGTGTAAATTTGTTTTGTGAGCGATGCGCTTGTTTGAAGAGGGTATATATGGCTGGGATATGCCTTTTTTGCGAAAGTATTGTAGGTAGGGTAACGATGTTACTGTGACTTTCCTTTGGAATAAGTTTCACAGATTCGTAGATATTTTTCGAAGTGGACTGTAGTTGAGAAGATTTTGTTCAATAGGAAATATCACGCAAGGTTTTTGAACACCGTGAAGAGTGCGATAGAATACAATTTTCCTCTTTTAAAATATGAAGAGCTTGGACTTTGCGTTTTTTTGAAAGAGGCGAAAAACCGCTTAGAGGCGAATTGTCAGGTTTCCAAAGCCACCTACGAAAACGATTTCGCTTATTAGAACCGAACATCCATTTTAAATTGTTGCCGTCTTTGTAAGAAGTTAGTGGTATTGCTGGATGATTTGGTTCAAAGCTTGGAGAGTTTACTGTTTTTAATTTCTGATTTGTAGGAAGTGTAAGCCATTTAGGGATTATGCATTTTTTTTAGCAATATTTGGCTCCAACTTTGATGCTTGAGTGGCTTTGGCAATGTTTGCTGATTTTTCTTAATAACGGGCGATACCGGTCCTGGGGGGCTCAAAAGTGGCGAAATTGAAGATCCAAATTGCCACTTTTTCGCATTTGGTTTGAGGTTGAAGTTAGAGTTGGTTGAAGGAGAGGGAGATTCTTCGCTTTGGATTTCTTCCATAATACCGAAAGTTTTACAATTTTGTTGAATTGTTGGAGTTCTGGAAGATTGAGAGTGCAATAAGTTAGTTGCGTTTTGAACACGTTGAGTGGGTTGATTACTAGCTAGTGCCGTGGGTGTCGGTTTGTTAGTCGATGTAGGATGTAACATTGTGATGGGATTCGGTACAATAAAAGCATTGGCGCCCCCTTTGGCAATGGATACATACGTGATTGCGTGCCAAGCAATTAGTACAATAACCGTTTTGTTCAGCAAACTTGGTGCGTTCTGGAACATTGAGTTTTCGAAATTTAGGGCATAATTTTAAAGAGTGTTGGTTTTCGCATAATTTACATCCGATTGAAAGCTTTTCTTGGGAATAAGATCGATTTGAAATTGTAATTTTCTGCGTAAAATTATTGACTGTTGCGTTACTAATGTAGCTTGCGGTGCATTGTAACAGCTTAAGCTGGTGGAGAAGTTTAGATTTGCAAATCTCGAAGCTATTGGTACACAACTGGAATTGGGTGTGGACTTCTTTTTTGATTTTCGATGAAGTAAAATTTTTTTCATCAGTATGTGGTTTTTCATACGAGGTTCTTAAAATTTCCCAACGGGATTGGAGGTCTTGTAACTTTACTTCAAGTAAAGTACATGTATGATCCTTCAGATTAGCTTTTTCGAAGTAGGAGCATAAGTTTATAAGGTATTTTGCCTCGAATACGAACTTCGAAATTAATGAGATATCAATGGACATGATTGAATCCATTTAGAGTAATGATTTAAATGCTAAACTTGAGACGTATCTCCAGAAAATAAATTGAAAATATTGATGCCTTCGTAAGCAACGCAAATCGAAAAAAAAATTTACCGGCAAAATTATTCCTAGAGTATCACTGCACATTTATCGCTCGCAAGTGTAGTTTGATGAAAGGAATAACATGAGTTTACTTTAGTTTCGTGCGAGTGTATATGTTTACATATGTAACACCTATTTTATATAAATCCGCACAAAATTAATTGAGGATCATTGTTTTCTATCGTTTGCTGATAGATGAAACTATGTACATATGCACACTTTGGATTATATGTACATACAGGGGTGTGCCCATACAATTTCTTACTGGGTATTCAAAGGTAAAAACGTATGAACCTGACATCAATCTTAGAACGAGAATTTGTATGTAAATTCAATAATTCATAAATAAGTTTAAATTTTCAGTGGGGTTACTATTCCTAGAGGGAGTGTACTTTCTGAATTACATATGTATAAACATACATATCATATTTTAAATTTGGTATATTATTTGATTTGCTGCGCCGACGCAAGCAGCATAGGAAAGAATACTGTGGAGCAATTGTATGTATTTATGTTGCTGTCAGATAGCGAATATGCAAAAAATTTGAGAAGGTAGAGAGTGATAAATATTGATTGGAAGCCGATGGAAACGGCGCAGTACGACAGCGAAAACTATGTGTATACATATGTGTGTATGTATGTATATAAGTACATAAGGCGGAGATTTCGCGCTGGCGTTAACAGCGAAATTTATGGATACACGCGGAAGCTTGTAAGCGGTTAGGAAACTACTGGGATTTTATGATAGAATGCCAAAGTACAAAATGCAACGAGTTGTTGGCAATTTTTCTGTTACATATACAGGGTGTCCCAGAAGTAACGTGCCAAACTTTAGGGGAAGGTAGGTGGGGGGGTGAGCTCCTTGATAAACAAAAAATTTTCAGGTAAAAGTGTCACTGTTTTTGAAATATCTACATTTTTTCGAATTAAAAAAAA
>NW_016158053.1:16193-21573 GCF_001687245.7 Rhagoletis zephyria
TCCAAAGTTAGTGGGGGTCGGTCATACATTTGGACTCGATTGGAGCACTCTAAATGGGTCAAAGTGGGATTTTTCAAAATTTGCCCCTACCCAAAAGTTCGACCCAAATTGGGGGACATCAGAATTCGTTTTAGAGGTATGGTTCCTTCGGCAAAGTTTCTTATTTTGATCCCTAGAATATGATTTTCACAGAGCAATGGGCGATTTTTTTGCCTCCCACAAATCGACCCGGCCTAATGTACATATATGCAAACATATGTACATATATGATTAACATGCGGTTTTTTTATAAAAGATGCAAACTTACGGTCTTTGGTAAATACTTCTCATAATATTTATAAGTGTCCCACGTAGGCCGATGCGTATATTCCGATGCTATCGACTATGCAGTTCCAACGATAATTACGTACATATTTACATACATATGCATGTGCGAACTTTTCGTCCCACGGTGGGCAGCGTGTGGTGGTCGCAAATCGTGTGTGCCTTTTTCTTCTGTATCGAAGAGAGGTTACTTCACTTCACTTAAGCCTTTTATTTTATTTTTTGGTCATTAACTTATATTCCTTTAGGGATTAATGAATAAATGTCGGATTTAACAATGTTCAACGAAAATTGAATGGAACGAGTGACGTAGGACCAGTGTTGGTTAGCGCACTCTTCTTTTTTTTCGAATTTGCAAATCAGGAGTGTTCGGGTGCTGCCAAATTTGGCTCGCAAGGACCTTGAACAAATGTATGGTGATTTTGATTTCAATTTTAGTTTAATTAATTCAAATTAATAAAATTATTACATTTAAAATTATTACAATTTAGAAAATGTACGATTAAAAGAGGATTCAATAAATGTTGACTGGGAAGGAATGCAAAAATGAATGAGCCATTTGATTTGAATGTTCTTAAGATGAGTTTAGGGTTAGATTAAGTTGATACTTAGCAATTAGATGATAGGATGGGCAAATGATTATATGTCGTCAGCGTTCCCACGATCTTTGGTACTCGGAAGTTATGATGTTGAAAACTGGATGTTCGATATCCAAACGGTTAGATTGGTAATTCGATGCTCCCACGTTGATATTTGATGGTATGGTTGATCGCACCGATGTCGCCTGATGTCTGGTAGATCTTGAAAAGAAGGAACGTTGGAAATGCGCTTAGCGCATTTATACCCCGCATTGGAAGTTCGAAAGTAAAATTCCAAGTAGGGATGCTTTTCTTGAGCATTTACACAGGGATGCGTTGAAGAATAAAGCTGAGCAGGGATGCTTTCTTTAAGTAGGCGAAAGTCACTTAAACAGTCTTCAAGCTCAACTAACGGAAGACCCAAAAAGCGTGCAACCCCTATAGGGTCTGTCCACAGGACAGAGGCGTTGGTTGCGTTGGGTTTTCCGGGCATACGAAGAGATAATTCGAGTCGTGGGGTGTATCTCCGCATGCCGGACATTCGTTTGGCACATTTGCATCTAATCTGCTCAGTTATGAGTTCAACCTGCTGCAGTAGTCAGAGCGAAGTTGGGCTATTGTGGTTCGTGTCTCCCGAGGCAGACGAAGCTCCGTCTCGTTTACGTCAGGTGGTTGTGTGCCTAGAACGGCATTCACAGGTCTGAAGTCTACGTAACTTGAGACTCACTCCCTGTGAATGCCGTTCAAGGCCTGTCGATAAGCTGACGGGTCCGCCGGTTCGTAAAGATGCCTTCTGACATGCTTTGGCGAGGGCTTCACTGCAAGAAGGTGTCTGTTCGGGTGTCCACGTCTATGGCTCCCTCTCCCTACTAGGAACTACATGCAGATCGTTGTGTTGTGCTCCTTTATGGGGAGCATTTTCGCATCGTCGTGCAGGTGGTGTTTTGGCTACATCAGAAGGCATCCAGTCGCTGTCCGTAGGGCGGTGTTTTGTGCCAGTCTGTAGCTTCATCCACTGCGTCCTACTAGTCCCCGGCGATCACACTGGTGCTGCGTAATTTAGAACCGGCCGGCCAATTGCCTTGTACGTTGCCTGCAACGTTTCGTTGTCTTTTCCCCAAGGTACTTCCGGCTAGCGACTTGAGGACCTTGTTGCGGCTCTGTACTTTGTTGACAATTGCGGTTGTGTGCGCAGAGAAAGAGAGCAGACTGTCGAATATTACTCCGAGTATTTTAGGCCTATTCACCGTCGGAATCGGAGTGTCATAGACGTGAGAACCTAGCGGAAGTCTAAACTTCTTCGTCCAGGTGGTAAATAACGTCGCAGAGGATTTTGTAGGGGACAGGGTTAGACTCCTAGCAGTGAGGAAGCGAGAAAGCTCGGAGAGATACCGGTTTACTTTCGAGCACTAGTCATTAATTCCATTCCCAGACGCCAATATCGATCAGAGTAAGATACAATCGCGACTCCCTCTGGTGTTGAGGGAGCTTGGAAATATACAAGTTTAACAGTAGTGGATAAATGACACCACCCTGTGGGAACCCCTTTTTATTTTTCTATGTTTACTTAATTTGTATCTAAACATTACTGACGAGTGTCGACTACATAGATAATTCGCTGACCACCGTTTGAGTCTCTGTGGGAGTGAGGAGGCCTCTACGTGTTCTAGCAGCGTGGAGTGGCTGACGGTGTCAAACGCCGTTGACAGGTCCAGCGCTACTAGAATAGTTCTCGCACAGGGGCGGTTGCGGTTAAGGCCACGTGTTGTCTGAGTGTTTATGGCATTGAGTGCTGTTGTTGTGCTGTGCACTTTAAGGAGACCATGCTGATGCTTCGCTGGTGTCAGGTGGTTCGCAAAATACGGGAGTAGCGTCTAGCCTCTTCGCTACCGGGGAAAGGAGTGTTATCGGACGATAAGACTCTCCTTTTTTGGCTGGTTTCCCCCGTTTGAGCAATGGAACCACTCTTCCCATCTTCTAGATGTCTGGAATGACGAGAGTGACCACTGACCGATTTAGGACCTCCGTTAGGTACGCTACTCCCGCAGGACCCAAATTTTTCAGCATCAATATTGCGTCGGGTCCCATGGCTTTGGAGGCTTTCGCGTTCCCGATGGCTGCCTGAACTTCACCGCTGGTGAAAACAAGAGGTGCACTTGTTGTTGGCAGTTTGTGCAGCCTTCTGGTCGCTCGACGCTTGGCTTTGTCCACTGGAGGATGCAGTATAAACTTCCGGCTAAAGTAGCTCGGGCATCGCTCCGGGTCCGATGAAGCGCGGTCGCTGAAAGATATTTCGACCCTGTCGTCATGCTTCGTCGGATTGGACAGTGACTTCACGGTTGACCAAAGCTTACCCGCAGCAAAGGCGAAGTTGTAAGTCTTCAAATGATCTTCGTACTTTTCCCGCTTATGTACGTTCACAAGCTTCCGAATCTCCGTGATGAGATCCCAGACTGACTATTGCGGAATGTCGAATCCTCTATCTGCTCAGCCAAGTCTGTTCCCCTACGATCATTTGACAGGCTTGAATGCCAAAGATCGTGGTGCGCATTAAAGTCACCAACTACCATACGGTTTCACCTCTAAGGAGCGCACCTATTTCAGGGTGATATCCTGCCGGGCAGCTGGTGACAGGGGGGATATAAACGTTAAATATTTCGAGCTCGGCATCGCCTGACAGCCCTGATATTCTAGGATGATATCCCTGCGGTCGATGCCTGCTTCAGTGAGACGATACTGCACGGTGTGGTGCGTGATGAACGCTAGGCCCCCACCATTATCTCGCTCGCGATCTCGACGGTGCACATTTTATCCGGGGCAATTCAACAATGTTGAACTGCTGTGCAACTTCGTCTCTTGGACCTCAGCTATCAATATTCCATAAAGGCGGTTATCTCTTCGATCTTACTCTGAAGTCCGTTACAGTTAAATTGAAAGAGCTTCGTGTGGCTCGGGAGACGTGTTGTTATGCGGTGGGTGAGAGATGTGTGTTGCCTAACCGCCATAGGCTGTGTGCGCTGTTGTGGGACATGCCGCCCTTTGGTGGTAGTGGGTGGCGCCGCAGCTGGAGCTCGCGACCGTGCTGCGCAACAAGGGCCCTCAAAATTCCCCGTCCAGTCTCGCGTGGTCCGCAGACCTGAACATGTCCTAAAGTGGCACCAGCCAAGGCAGGTGTTATACTTGACTGATGTCACATTACGGAATATCCAGGTCTGACACACCGTGCACATTGTAAGGGGAACTAAGAGCTGTTGGCGGCGGCGCGTGGATTGCGGTGCGATTGCGTATATTGTGGTTCTGTCTATTGTGTTGTGTTGATGTGCTGTGGTGTTTATGTAGATCTGCTCAGGCGGATTGGGGTTTACTGTGGAGGCAGCTCTGTTGGAGTAGCAGAGGACCACAAATGAAGTGGGCCACTGACGATGTATCCGAAGGCCTGAGCAGGCTCTAAGGTGACTCCACCCGTTGCAAGCATTGCACTTGATTGGTTTAACCGCCCTATTCCCACAACACTGACAAAATTCATCGTATAACCATTATCACAAATATTGCGCCTAAAACACAATATGTATAAACATTCGCCGTTGTCGCGTACTCATTAGGTCATAACAACCACATTGACAATTGTCACCATACGAGAGCTTAAAATAAATTTGTGGCATAGTATCAGGCGCAGTAGTAAAGGCAATAGTCAGCCGCTGAGTGTTGTCAGTGTTGTGGGAATAGGGCGGTAAGTTTCTGGCCCAGAGTTGACTCGATGCCAGCCCTGAGCAGAGGAATAAGCAGCAGATGTAGCCCTATGGACGAATAATGTCTGAGATATACCGCCGACCTAAACGGGGTTAGATCGCTGAAACAACAGCCCTTGGTCGGGTAAAACTCGAATCATTCCAGTACCGCAACGCGTTCTCTACTTCTGTTAGAACGTGTTTCCTTCGATAGTCGAAAATTTCTCTCAAATATAAGAATTGTTTTTAATAATTAACAAATAAAGCTTATTCTTAGTTACATTATCGAGTTAATCTTCAAAGGATTGGAAGCATATCTCAATTGCCTTCTTACTGTAGCCTCTGTGCGAGTTTAATCAATTTATTTATTTGAATTTATATAAAACAAAATTGAGGTTGAAGGAAACATGTTTTTTTTAATTTTTTATGGCTTATGGAAATTTTGGCAACTTTAAGTTCAAAATGCTCGCTTTGAAAATATTTTAGCAAGACAAGAACAGCTGTTTGATATAAATTCACAACAAATAGTAAACAAACACAGCAGTTATTCACATGCGTATAGCTATCGGGCGTGTGGAAACCATAATACGAAATCTCGTTTTGTTCGATAGGGGTGTATGTCTTAACCTTTACTTTCGCTCATTTTTTTAAACTATTTTCTCCACCTTTTGAAAACTACTTAGGCCGAGACATGAAACTTAAGGGTTTTAACTTTATAGAGACTTTTACGTTTTTCCGAAGAATAATTTT
>NW_016158053.1:21646-23652 GCF_001687245.7 Rhagoletis zephyria
GTGTACATAGATGACGTAATAATCTTTTCCAAGTCAACAGAAGAGCATACAACAGATGTAAAGAGAATACTGACAAAACTCTTGCAAGCAAATATGCGAGTAGCACCTGAAAAGTCAAAATTTTTTCACGCCGAAGTAGAATTTTTAGGCTTTAGGGTATCCAGTGATGGAATTAAGACATGCCCTAACAAAATTAAAGATATAGTTAACTATGAAATACCAAAATCTCTTCGCAGCCTGAGGTCTTTTCTAGGACGGGCGGGGTATTACAGGATATTTGTAAAAGGTTATGCGTCAATTGCCAAACGTCTAACAAAATATCTTAGTGGCGAAACGGGCACGTATCAGCCAGAAAGTCTAAGTATATAAAACTTCAGCTAAACGCTGAAGCGATAGGTGCATTTAATAGAATTAAATCTATATTAGCCTCAGAAGACGTGTTACTTTTATATCCCGATTTTAGGAAACCCTTTGAGTTAACAATGGGTGCATCTGCTGATGCAATCGGAGCCGTTTTATCGCAAAAGGGACGGCCAAAAGCGATGGTTTCACGAACTTTAAGTAAAACCGAACAAAACTATGCAACAAATGAACGAGAAATACTAGCAATAGTTTGGGCTTTGCAAAGCCTAAAAAACTATTTATATGGGGCTCCGAATATTCATATTTATACGGACCATCAGCCCTTAATTTTCGCGATGTCCGAAAAAAACCCAAATACAAAACTTAAAAGATGGAGGAGTTTTATTGAAGAATATTCTCCGAAATTCTATTATATGCCAGGATTAGAAAACAAAGTTGTTGACGCGCTGTCACGTCAACATATACACGCAACTACTGCTCATAGCGAACAGTCATCCACAAATATTATTCCCTATGTACCAAATCCTATAAACTGCTTTAAGAACCAAATCTTCATTCAACATTCGCTTAACTCGGATCGTAAGCAAATGAGAGCATTATTTCAAAAACAAATCAGAAATCACAAATCACATGGTGCAATTTTCATCCATCCCAAATTTGATATGCACTTTGAAAGACACATTAAACGCGGCAGTTGTGAATGGCATTCATTGCAGTTAAGAAACTTTAGGAATGATTCAAAACGATCTGGTAAACGCATTTCCAGGAGTAAAAATGAGGTACACTAGCAAACTTGTGCAGGATACTTTCAATAAAAATGACCAGTTAGAAATAATTGCCAACGAGCACAATAGAGCATATAGGGAAAGCAATGAAAATTGTAAACAAATATTGGCCGAGTATTATTTTCCAGACATGTAAAAATGGTTAAAACATTTTCCGAAAATTGCAAAATTTGCAGGGAAAATAAATACAAACGCATACCGATACTGCACCCTATAGGAGTAATCAGTGGCGGATTTAAATATTTGCCGCCCCTAGGCAATTCATAACTTGCCGCCCTTTTTTCACGAAAAAAAAAATATATATATATATATCAAATATGATTGTTATTGTCAGTGCTTTATTACAATATAGTTCGTTAATAATGAAATACATAACGGAATTAACAAATTCGACATCAGCATGGATAAGGTATTCAACAAAAACCCTCTTTCAAACACTTCTTTTTCACAGTTCTTTACGTCTTGATTTTTCAGCTGCGAATTCGCGGATAATATCTTCACAATCGATAGATAGAAACAAATCTGACTCTATAGTCAGCAACGCAAGAGCATTCAGTTTGTTTTCGCTCAATGAAGATCTGAGATAGCAGTTCACGCGTTTTAAAACAGAAAACGATCTTTCTGCGCTACAATTGGAAATAGGAATTGAAACAAACATCCGCAACGCAATTTCAACATTAGGGTAAGAGATCTGCAGATTATCCTGTCTCAGCATTTTCAACAGTTCCAGAGGAGAATAATTTAAAATCTTCTTTTCGGTGCAGTATGCCTTGAAAAAGACCATTTCATTTCCCAAATTTTCCTCAAGATCTTGGGTGTAGTATTGGCTCAATATGATGGATTTTTCACGTAATTCTT
>NW_016158053.1:23773-35176 GCF_001687245.7 Rhagoletis zephyria
AGCACATAGGGAAAGCAATGAAAATTGTAAACAAATATTGGCCGAGTATTATTTCCCAGACATGAAAAAAATGGTTAAAACATTTGCCGAAAATTGCAAAATTTGCAGGGAAAATAAATACAAACGCAGACCGATACTGCACCCTATAGGAGTAACGCCTATCCCTAAAGCACCAGGAGAGATTCTTCACATAGATATATATTACACAGGAGGGAAATATTTTATTACATGCATAGATAAATTTTCAAAATTCGCTGTGGTAAAGAATATTGCGTCTCGCAATACAATAGACGTAAAAAATCCACACATTGAAATTATCTCGCAATTTTACGACACTAAACAGATTATCACTGATAACACTTTGAGACAAATGGTAAGGGTCAGTGATCGGGAAGGGTTCAAACTACCGGGGAAAGTTATATCAGTAAAAAAACAAGTTATACGTGTCGCGGCGTTTCGCTGGGTCACGTCTAGGAATCGAGATATATATATAACTATCATATAGGGGAATATGTCACCTTTGGTGGTCTTTTTTTGACATAACTCGAGAACCACTAGTCCGATTTTGCTCAAACAACAACAACAATTAAAAAAAATTAAAAATTACAATTCCTTTAATCTGTTCATATAACGTTTTTCTATATAATCAACAGTTTTAAAAAAAAATTTATTATTTTAGGCAAAAAATTCATACATGTATTTTTACCGGCAAAACTGTTGATTATATAAAAAAAAAACGTTATATGAACAGATTAAAGGGGTTGCAATTTTAAATTTGTTTTTANCAATTCAATATTTCTATGTTTACTGTTCCAGCACTTCACAGTCGAAGTAATGACCAAGTGGAACGCTTTCATTCTACTCTGGCCGAAATTGCAAGATGCACAAAGGGAGATGCTACTGACGTAGTTGAATTGATTCTGTTAGCAACCCACAAATACAATAACTCAATTCATTCAGTTACCAAATATAAGCCAAAAGAACTATTATACAATTCAACTGAAGAAGTTAAAAAAGAAATTAGGAATCGTTTAAAAATGAAACAGGAAAAGGACTTAAGTTACCATAATAAAGAAAAAAACCAAGAGTATTTAAACCATGTAAAAAATAATAGGACATTTACATTGCAGGGTTGTCCTTGTGCCGGTAGTGGCAACGAGAATCGTGGACTACTCAACAGCTCTATTTATTCCGATACTATCAGGGGGAACCTCAATTTTTCAGAATTTAATTTATTTGAAACACACTATAAACTTTACAGTCATAGAAGAAGGTTTTTTGGACAACATAAATATGAAAGCAGCTCTTAAAAATTAAAAACAAAAAGAACTACTACAACAGGACCTGGACGAGATGGACGACTTAGTTCGCATGCTCAGGAGACCCGGTATGACTCGACGTGCCATCCTGGGGCCTGCTCTTAAATTTGTGGCTGGAGTCCCCGACCATCAAGACTTACAAATTTTGACAGCTACCGAAAAGGAAATTATAAGGGCTGGAAATAGACAAATAGAAATAAACAAAGAAATTCAACAAAAAATTGATGAAATAACAGACAGAATTAACAATACCAATACTAGAAATGCAATTGATTATGAAGTGGTCACTCTACTCATGGCACGAATAAATAGAATAGTTATTGATAATTTAAAAAAAACATGTTGTATGGTGTAGCCTTAGCAAAATATAATATTGTAAACCCACTAATTTTAAATACAGAAGAAATCAGTTTGATAGAATTTAAGGAAAACACACTTGTACCCATGTCCGATAATATTAAAATTTCAGATGTAAAAATGTATTACCAAAACGAACGAACGAATTCCTCAAATAACAAAAGTTTGCAAATTATATCAAATAAGTCCTGTGGCTCAAAATAACAAAATGTTGTATTTAAAGAATAATTTAACTGCTAAATGTAAGGGAAACCAATATCCATTAGAAAATTGCAGACAATCTGTAGGATATAACTATTGTAGTATTAATATGCAAGATGTTTGCCTTTTACAACTTCTAAACAACCATACAGCAAATTGTCCCACTACGGTGGCGGACCACTTAGAAGAGATTGAAGTAATTAGAGACGGATTAATCATCGCACGCAACAGTAAGCTAGACATCGAAGAAAATGGAGAAATGATTAGAGCTAATGGAACCCTGTTAATTACATTTGAAAAATCTCTTACGATGAATGGAGAGAAGTTCAAAGCAAATCATCAGATCGATATTATTGAGCTCCTAGCTCCTAAGAAAACTATTTTAAATGAGACAAGTCAACAAAAACACCTATCATTGCCATTCCTTCATAAACTGCATATTCGAAATAACGAGCGAGTTAAAGAGATAAAAGGCGTTCTTGAAAATAGCAAATGGATGTGGTATGGTGTAATTGCAATACTCACAGCAATCATAAATTAATTGTAAGAAATAAATATTATAGTGACACATTAAATTTGTTTTTTCTTTCGCGCGAGACCACAGTAGTATTGTATATGAAGTTAAAGCCCAGAATTATCAAATTAAAAACTGACTCTGTCAGCTTCAACATAGTTTGTTAACGATGAACATTGCCAAAAGCAGAGAACATATTAGAGCCCGCTTGGAAGCAATTGTTGCTGAGGGCAACCGCATTTGCGGGGGAGGGTAGTTAACATATGTAGTGGAAGGTGCCACTTGACACCAACCACAATAGCAGCAGCAGCAAATGTACAAACGTGGGAACGAATGCATGTACTTGACTAAATGTCAATACAAATGCAGCGTCAACAATTTAGCTTTAAGAAATTAGAAAATAAGAAATAGCATAGGTAGATTAGAATATGAATACTCAAATAAAGCCAGTCGTGATTGACAACCAAAAACATCTTGTACATTTACACTTTGTTATCAGATTTATTTAAAAATCCCGTTTTACTTTAAATAATATGATTTTCACATTTTCTGTTTAGATATTGTATTTAAAATTTATACGGAAGAGGTACTGGATATTAACTTGAGCAACATCATAGACAATATATTCATTGTAAAGAAGAGTTGAATTTAGTTTCGCATCTGTAATTGGTTTGCCAAGTGGTATCTCTACACCATCCTTTCGTTTGTATGACTCTTTTGGATTAGGCATGGTGCGTCCACGGCCTAAAACGCTGTGTTTGTTTGATGGCAATTTTGTAATGTAGTTTGCAGAGGTGTATTCCATCATGTCGCCAAGTGCTACCTCGGATAAAAGCATTAGACCTGTAGGATCTTGAGATGTAGTACAACAATAATTTGCAGATTTTGAGACCATATCTGCGAAGTATATTCCTTTTCCAAACATGTAGCCTGTAACAGGAGCTTCCGGTGGTGCAATTTTCAACCCATGTGACAAAATACCAGCAAAATTTGTAAGTCGAGAACCGTGCCATAGTAACTTTCGGTTTTTGAGCTTTTTAAATGGTTTATAACGTCGGGTCTCGCCCTGACGTGCTACTTTAAATATGTCAACGATTTCCAGCTTATACATTCTATGCGTTTCACCGTGGGTGTTTCGGACATATGTTTCGAGGATTTCAAATTCTTCGCTATTTTTATCAATGGGCTCAATTTTAGCTTTAAGTTGATCATAATGTTTGTCTAAAGGATTTACATCCTCTTCTTTGCTTTCAGCTTGCAACATGCTATAAGCACATTCAATTTCCAAAAGCGAATCAAGGACCTGGCGATGGTTTTCGACTTGTTCAATAGTATCCAAAAGTGGGGGAGCTTGAACTCCAAAATTATGTGGTATTAAAGTATAAAATCGATTAGTGGCATCAATGAACTTGGGTTTACTCTCATTTTGCTGTATAAGTTCATAAACTTCAGTCAGCACTTTGTATGCAGATTGAATTTGTGTTTGGCTTAGTTTTCCTAACGGCATTTTTTCCATATCCAGATCAAATAGCATCATTGTTCTTTTCATAGTGTCAATGTCAAATAAAAGCTTCATTAATTCTTGAACGGATGTATCCAGCTTTGATTTAATTTTTAATTTTTCCGGGTCATCAATTGTCTTCTCGTCCTCATAATCGATTTCAATTGGAAACATTCGGCCAGGAACCTGGAAAACACAGTTGTTTTGAAAATTAAATATATAAAAGCTGCATTACTTTAATGAAAGTCGAATGAAAAAATATGAGTATCATCATTTTTGGTTATGATTTAAATACATTGCCTTCATACTTATAGAATTTTAGAGAACAAAAAGCTAAATCTTTCGTGTAATTTTTGATTAGTTGATCTTGTGAAAGAAAATGCATACAAATGAAAAAGGAGATGTGTGTATATGTGGTAGAAATGGAACCTTCATAAATGAGACGAATGCATTCCTCCTGTGATAGAACAGAACCAAGTAACTTGTTTTTTTTTTCAAAGTTGAGAAAATTAAGGTTTTGTGTAACTAATCTTGATTTTCACATATATTTTTCGTACCTCGTTGTATTTCAATTTTACTTTATGGTTGCTGGAAGCAAGATAGAAAAAAATGTTGTTCTTTAAGAATTCGAAAATAGAAAGTAGCTTCTAGTTACTTGGTTCTGTTTTATCACAAGAGTCAAGAAAAATTTATTTTCAATTTCTGCAACCGACAGAACTGGACGGTGCTTCCGGGTTCACTTTCGCAATCACCAGATAGTGGCCAAAAACCATTCTTTTGCATACGGATCAAGCTGCTGAGGATTTATGTTTGGAAGAGATTTGGAGGCATATCTGGAATGCCCGGCCGGTTTAATTCTTCGAGAAGACTAAGGCTGACATCACCATTATCTAATAAATGCGCAAGATGAGGCAAGGTAGAAAAACGATAGGACTTTCCGACGTCTATTACAGCTGCCGCGTAAAGGAGCACAAATTCGGTGCCGGATTTGTAGCGGGAGCGAGACTCCGTCGCCGAGTACTATCTCACCACAATCCGCAGCAAAACAAGATTCTTAAACATCTCGTTTATTTGCGCCCACGCCCCGATGAAAAAGTGACGAGGCAATCAAAGACGTCTTATTTTAGCGCTTGGAACACACTTCGAGCTCTTAACATGGCAAGTTCAATGCCATGGTAGCTAAGGAAGTGATCTTTGGCCCTTCCACCGCGCATTAGGTCAAATGATTCATTGCGAAAGTCCAGTTTCGTAAACGCAGTTGTACAATATTTTTTGTTGCCATTCGATAGGGAATACTCCAAAATAACAAAAGCGTTACTTTTTTTTTATAAAAAGCAACGGTAAACGGCAATCAAACAAAGTTACACTTTCAAAACGTTATTGAGACGTTGTTTGCGCAACCGGTGGTTTATGTCTTAAGATTCAAGTGCATTTTTTTTTTTATAAAGTTCGAATAATTAAAGGAAAATTTTAGTTGGAAGACACAAATATAAGTGAGTACCTATATCCCATTTAAAAAAAATTAACTTTATATCACTTGCTTGCAAAGAAACTGACATCTTTGCATAACTTCAAACATTTTCAGATTTTTTCCCATTTTAACCTTCGGCAAACAAAAGAGAAAGGGGAATAGATAAATTAACATGTAATGAGTAGATTGTATTTTACTTAAGCCGCCGTTTCTAGCCGTTTTCAAGAAACTGTGTATTCTGGGTTATCATGCTATTACAAAAGGCGACTTGTTTGAAGTTTGGCTGCTTGGATGTTCGAAAAAAGAAAAACTTTCGTTTTTGTTATTTTATGGCCTTATAAAAAATCTTTCTTCGGTTGTCAACCATGTTGGTAAAGATTGGTGCTGATGATATTTGCGAAAGTTCCATGAAACTCTTAAAAGAAAAGCCGAGTATTTTTTGCAACTATTTGTAAAAGAAAACGAAAATTATGGGAAAAAATTGGAAATGATGCTAAAACATCGCGTTTCTTGATGATGAAGTTATTTTTGAAATCAAAAAGCCAACAGTGTCGACCAGCAGCCGGATTCTAACTTTCTCCGAGAAATTGCAGTTCTGTCCTCCTTTCGCTAAAAATTCCTTAGTCTATTTTATCCGGTCGCAAGTGGCGCTATGCAACAAAGGCAGCTGTCAAAATTTACTTGCATTTTATTGCTGGTAAATAGTCCTTTCCTTTTTTAGTCGGCCGCTGTGGTGTAGTGGTAAGCAGTGCGCGCTTCCACTCCGCAACACCTGGGTTCAAACCCTGGTCAAAGCAAAATCGCAAAAATTTAGAAAAAAGGTTTTTTCCTAACAGCGGTCGTCCCTCGGCAGGCAATGGCAAACCTCCGAGTGTATGCTTCTGCGCCATAAACCCGCTCGGGAATGATGAGTGACTTATAGAGTGTGGTTTTTGTACGTCGAGAGAGAACTTTACTCCCGAATTGCCTACTCAGTCCAAAGTTGCACTTTTTGGCTAGAGTGATTCTGAGTTGGATTTATATGCTGACATTATTATCGGTGTTAATGCTGGTTCCCAAGTAAACGAAATTCTTTACTTTCTCGAAATTACAACTGGCAACAGTGACGTGAGTGCCAACTGCACAGACTGTTTATTTGATGTTGTTATCGTTCGTTATCCAACTTGGAAAGGCAGAAGAGACTTCGAGGCTTTTGTTACCGATGATGTCGATGTCATCGGCACACGACAGAAATTACACGCAGCTCTTATTATATTAACACTTGCATCATGCGATCGTAAATGCCCTTCTGCTTTAGCTTTAATTTGAGAATGTCTGTTTGCGCATATAATAGGAGTTCGCAATAGTAATAATAATAATAATCATAATAATATTATCTATTGTTATTAAAAATTTCTTTACTCGGAATATACTTAGTAGGCTATGGCGACCCCAAACGAAATTGTTTATGATTAAAACTTAACTGTTAACTGTGTTAATGTAAGGGAATGGTGATAAACATTTTAAGTTTTCATTATTTCATTTCATGGGATATTTTTATGTTTTCGTTACGCTTTTTATAATTTTTTAATTTCTATCAGTTGTTATTTATTAATTTTTTTCTGTGCGTAATTTGTATACCAAATCTTCGTTGATAATATGATCTCTTCGTTTGATAAGATGTTGTAAACTCTCTCTTCATTTTAACTATCTGGATTTGGATACGTGAGAACATTAACAAAAAATTTCTCTTGTAAAGCTTTCCCAAACGCTGTCCGTTTCGAACCAGTTATGTAATATTTCATTTAATTCGAATATTTTCAGTTTACTTTTATATATTGCGTAATTCTATTGAGAGTATTTCCAAATCAAGATTCCTTAAATACCTTTCGTTTGGTACTCATATTGTAACATTTCATTTATTTTATCAATTTAATAGAGTTTTATTTTCAAACAGGTGGCAAACCTCTTCAAACATATTTTCGACCGTAAGTCTTCTTAAAGCTCTTTAGGTTGATACCCATATTGCAATATTTCACTTCTTTAATCAATTTAACTGGGTTCAAATTTTCAAATAGTTGGCAACCCTCCTTAAAAATATTACCAACAGTCATGTTTTTTAAACGTCTTTAAGTTGATACCTTTATTGTAATAAAGTCATTTATTTTATCAATTGAATTGAGTTAAATTTTCAAACAGGGGGCAACCCTTTACCTACATACTTTCGACTGCAAGCCTTCTTAAAAATCTAAAGTTTATTACCCACATTGCAATTTTTCAATTATTTTATCAATTTAAGTGAGCTAAAATTTTCAAATAGGTGGCACCCTCCCCAAAAATATTTCCTACAGTCTGTTTTTTAAACTTCTTTAATTGTATACCTTTATTGTAATAAGCCATTTATTTGATCAATTATATTTAGTCAAATTTTCCAACAGGTGGCAACCCTCCTCAAACTTATTTTCGGTTGTAATCCTTCTTAAAAATCTAAAGTTTAATACCCACATTGCAATATTTCATTTATTTTGTCAATTTAACTGAGCTAAAATAAAAATAGGTGGCAGCCCTCCTCAAAAGTATTATTTTATTTAGTTCACAAACGCCTCTTTAGACAGTCGGAAGTTTTTAATAAATCTGTAGACAGACAAATTTCTCTACATTAAACATTTTCTACTCCTGCCAGTTTACTCGTTGTACTCATTTTTACCATGTTTTTATAAACTCGCTTTTGCTTTTATTTCATTTTAATTTGCACAAATTTACATAAATATGTGTAACGACACTATTTAGTTTGCTCAATTTGTAAACAAAGGTTCTCAGCACTACTTAAGTAGCTCCATTGGTTTCCTAGAAATTGGAAAAAATGTGTGGGTCAGCTAGCTACCTTAGTTTTAGTGGCGTTGAAGAACACCTAAAAGACACCTAATTCCTGCATATATGTTTTTCGAAAATTTAAAACAAAAATTTAAAGATTTAGGTTAACAGCGCTAAGCTAGATGAAAAAACACTTTTGCGAATTTCTCGGAAACCAATGGAGCTACTAAATTAGTTTTAGTGGCTCCTAAAAGACCCCTAATTCCAGCATATATTTGGAAATTTTAAAACCTAAATTTAAAGATGGGTCAGCTAGGGTCCGAATTTCTCGGAAAACAAAGGACCACCTAAATTAATTTTGGAGGCCCTAATTTACACCTAAAAGAAACCTAATTTCTAGCTAATTTTGATTGATTTTTTGTGACTTGGGTCAGCTAGGTTTACGGATGTTGTTTAGCCTAACCCTAAACTATACTAACAAAATATTTTGGTAACCCAACGGCTGCCTATTGAACGGCAAGGATCAAAGATTCTTGCCGTTTATTACTAACAATTTATTATTACCTTAATTTATTATTATTAAATATTATATATTTTATATTTTTTATAAAATGGGTGGAAACGAATCTAAAATAAAAAATCTAAACGCCAATGTTGTGAATTCTACTGAGGTATTTGAACACAGTTTAACATTTAGGGCCGGTTGTTCACCGTCTGGTTATCACTACCACTACACTATCGACGATTTCGACATGATGCATGTAACATGTGATCGATAAAGCAGCCGTTGTACTTAACCGGAGCTTCTACCTCCGATTTGAGCTAATCAGACATTGAACAACCGGCCCTTAATAGATTAGGTAAGGCAATACGTAATGTAAATAGCCAACTCACTAGTGGTCACCAAATAGAAGCACAACAAATATTTTCTAGTGTTAGGTAGAAATTAGTATCCTCACTAGACAGTCTGGCAAAGCGATAGTTCCGCCCTACAAATTTTAGAACTGTCTCTGAACTACTGCAAAAGGGATGCAGAGCTGGACGGTTGAAACTCATAAATATGTTGCTAGTTGCGCTGTCATCAATGTTACTCATCCTGGTCATGTGAAAGCTGACAAAAGATGCACAAATATACCATACTATAGCATTTTTTCGATTTTCTTAGACCCTAAAACTAATAACAAACTGTTTTCGATTATTTAATAGTATTTAGTCCTCTAGTTTATGGTGCAACTGCTAAAATATTTCCAAAAAAGTCGTTATTGGTAACAATAATGTCACTTTTATTCATATATATATGTATACGTACGTATAAAATTGAATGCAAAATATAATCATAAAATTTAGTTAAGTTACACTTAACAGCAAAAGTTTGCGTACACCATTTTTTAATATTCATTGTATATTGAGACTTAATATTTGTTTGTTATTATTTTATATAAGTATGGTCATGCTTAAAACAAAATCATATAAACCGTGTTTTAAAACTTTATACAAAACAAAGTTAAATTTAACGATTTTTCATCAAAATTTTTGTTCTTTTAATCAGATTAAAAAAAAAATAAACAAAAGTGGTAAACAATCCCGCTTTGAAATGGGGGTGCTATTGATATTAACGATACTGTACACTCATAAATATATCACTGAGCACGCGAAATATGTAGTGACTTTTTTTTAATTTCCAATGTTTTTAATTTTAAATATTTTTCGTCTAGCTTTTATTTAAGTACTATGTCCAATACTCCATAAACCATTTAAATTCAAATTCCTAACTGTGCTGCAAACTTGATAGAACTATAAAAACTGTCTTCAAATTTAAAACTTTTTAATCAGAGATTGTTTTATAAAGATTTCCAGTATTTTGTTTTGAAGCCCATCAAATTTTAGTGTAGGAAAGTGTAATCTTGCATCTAACACGAAAATATTTAAATAGGAGAATACCTTCAAGTCGTGCGTAGAAAGAGTTATAAAAAATAAGCGCGTTTAATTATTCTAAAATATAATGGGCTATAGAACTGCATATTTATAAACTTTGATTAAAAATATTGAAGTTTTTATAACAGTTTCTAGAATTCTACTAAATTTCCAACACAGTTAGAGACGTGAATTTATTTGTTTATGTTATAATACTTATGAGCAGGGCCGAAAAGTTTAAGCTTTTCCTTGAAATTTCTTATTTTGCTTAGTCGGGGTTCCCAAGCTTAATTTTAACGATCATGCTTATTTTGATTATTTCAATGTATAAAGCTAAGTACAGACCTTTTAAGTAAAGGGTCAAGAAATTAATTTCTATTATTTCGTGTGTGTGAATAGTAGTGTTCATGGAGTTTTGACATCTGATATTTTACAGCCTGCTGTCTCATTTTTTCCTTACGTAATAATGGAACGGGCATATATTTGTGTTCAAAACAAGGATGACTTGTACGCTTCACAAACAAACTTTAGCAAACCATAGTAGAAAGCGTAGAAAATTTCCTAAGAACTTCGTACTTTTTAAGAAAATTTGGCTCACTAAATTTTTCAAGACCATTTCTTGAGCTTTTTTTATTCGTCGGACTAAAGAAATGTTTACAACTAATAACATAAAAACAGATATGGTTTTTATTAAGCCATAACTAACAATTAAATACTCCATGTGCCGGCATTTGAACCTGCGGCACACAGAATTATAGTCGACATCTTTAGCTACTCGGCTACGGCAGTCAAAAGCTCTTTTGCTTTTAAATTCATATTTGTCATATGTGACAATGAAATCAGTTCCACTCATGTGGAAATCAGTTCCACTCTTGTGGGAGTCCCAGAGCTTTTTGTTTTATAAATACTGACAAAGAATGTGAAGGAAGCTTTTACTTGATAAAAATTTTGACAAAATTTCTTTACAAAAAATTTATCAAGAAAACACAGAATTGTGCGGTAAGTATATTTATATAAAGGGTGAGCACACTGCGACACTTTGGGAAGCTTATAACTTACCCAAAAAGATTTCAATATTTTGGAAATCCAATTCCATCAGCTGACCATGACCTTAGTTGGACGTAGAAGAAATTTCATTTGAATTTGATTCCTAGTTGAGTTAAANCGGCTAAAATGTTTCAACTAAATTTCACATGTTTTATTTAAATAAATCACGAGTAAAAATACCATTTCTTGGAGAGAAGTTACAAATTCGAGCCGGAAAAAGTTTTGCCAGCAAGAAAATGCAATTAGGAAAAAGATATGATTGTGGCACATGGTTGGATTTTTTGTC
>NW_016158053.1:35276-37890 GCF_001687245.7 Rhagoletis zephyria
TAATCGGAATTTACAACAAATACCAAATTTGAGTCTTTGAACATGGAATTTTTCTCATTGTCGATGCAACTTATTTGACAGACGAACAGCGACAGATCGAAGGGGAGATANTCTTATAACATAGACTTTAATAGTACGGACTTTACGTCTACAGTTGGTAGAAATTTTTAATAATCGGAATTTACAACAAATACCAAATTTGAGTCTTTGAACATGGAATTTTTCTCATTGTCGATGCAACTTATTTGACAGACGAACAGCGACAGATCGAAGGGGAGATATATAACCTATATCCAACGCCGGTTCAATGGACCGTCACCGAAATAGCCGCTCTCAATGGTAAAATATCTGCTTACGTTGGCCAACCATGGTTGATAAAATCCCATGCCCTACACCCAATGAGTGAGTTGGAAATATGCGAGAGAGCATATCGGGAAGTGGAGGCCTCAGGGTCGTCTTCATCAAATGATACATTATTGTTATCGAACCGCTCGGTTAAAGTTAAAAACCGAGTCAGCTACACGCCAGGCAGATCTGATCGGAAAATTTCAGTCGAAGATTCGTGAACTTCGGATGTCTTCACCGAATACGGGAACCCCGTTGGGCGATACCCGATTAAGTTTGAACTCGACCTTCCATGGTTTTGAGAACGAACGGGGAACGATGAGTTCAACTCAAAATACTGTTCCATCACAAGATTTACCCTTAACCATACCAGATTCGATTCCAAACCCGAATATACCGACTTCGGTTCAGGCAACTGAACCACGGTGTACCCTGACCACCAGTACGGTTAATTCAAATGCTCAACCAGCCGTTCTCAATTTAGTGTCAGGCGGAACGGAACCACCACCCTCATTACACCAACTGTCTGTAATGGTGTCTGAGTTGCTGAGAGCCCAAACACAGATGCAACAGCAAATGATCCGTGATCGGATTCAGTTGCAGAACAAATTCCTGATTTTCGTGATATGAACCAAACCATGCCAACGACCTGGAATCATACCTGGATACCACCCTCGGTGGATCCTCCGCATGGTTCTTTGGGTGGTCCTTCAACCTTACAAATACCTACCGTGGTCTTAGAACGTCACATATCCAAGAACCAATTAATCAACCATCTCATTTATATCCGAATTATTCGCTATCCGGTCCACCACAATCACGACCAAATCAAGCCACTATATTCGACGAATCCGCCCAAGAGGATGCAGTGGATAGGAAATGCAGAGGCTTACCATCATGGATGGGACGTGCTCAATTCGATGGCGTTCATGTGAACGAAAAATTTCTATCGGTTGAAGATTATTTGGCTATTATTGGCTCATTTCGATATAAGATTGGAGTACCCGACCATGAATTGGTAACGCGTTTGGTNCTATATTCGACGAATCTGCCCAAGAGGATGCAATGGATAGGAAATGCAGAGGCTTACCATTATGGATGGGACGTGCTCAATTCGATGGCGTTCATGTGAACGAAAAATTTCTATCGGTTGAAGATTATTTGGCTATTATTGGCTCATTTCGATATAAGATTGGAGTACCCGACCATGAATTGGTAACGCGTTTGGTACCCACACTCACGGGGGCCGTTTGACAATGGTACTTCACCGAACTGAGAAACTTCGGAGATTATCCAGATTTTTGCACGAAACTTCGAGCTCGTTTCCTCAACAAACATACTCGGGCCCAAGTAATAATGTCATATGCACAGATTAAATTCGACCCACGTTCGCAAACACTGCTGAAACATATCGATGACTTGACATTCCAATCGCAGGGTAATTCCTGTGGTCTGGATGAACGGGACCACCTCGATATCATCATTGGTACCTTATCCGATCATCTGCGTGAACTCGTCCACACTCGACAAGTCCACACGTTGGAGCAATTGCGTGAGTTCGCTCAGCGAATTGCACCACATTCGTTCATTGTTGCCACACCCCGTCCGGAAAGAACCCGTTCGGATAGACAGCGATCAGTGCCACGGGAAATTTCGGCAATACATGATCCACCGGATGATTCTTCATATTCGGAATATACCGCTTCTATTCCTGGGTCCGACTCCGATGACAGGGAATGTGCATACTTGAACAAGCAAAAGAAACCAAGTAAAGCATCTCAGAAACATAGGTATTCGAAACCAGTCGAGGATTATAAAAATGACAAAAATCCAAAAAAGAATGATACGACGGTAGGAACTATCGTCGACCCATTTTTCGTTGTTGAGGGCGACGAAAATGTATGATGTGCAAAATGTCTCGTGTGGGGCCATCACTTCAAAAAGTGTCAAACCCAACCGAATAGGGTGATCTGCTACAAATGTACACGACCNGTCAAACCCAACCGAATCGGGTGATCTGCTACAAATGTACACGACCAGGAGTAACGTCCGATCAATGCTCGTGTTCAAAAAACACGTAAGGGAGTCGATTGGGAATTGTGGTCCATCGTACTCAGAGTCCACAACTTTATCTACAGCCACTGTCTCTAACAATCCGCACTCTAACGAAGTCCCTCTACAAATCGACAAATCTTCAGTCCCGAATTCCAATAATAATTCTACTCTGGTTCTTAATGAATCTAATCAAATTCAAAGGGATGGCAAAGAA
>NW_016158053.1:37965-38118 GCF_001687245.7 Rhagoletis zephyria
CCAACCACGACTCCGCGATGTTTTCTTTATCTCAGAGAAATGTTTGACATATAACATTCCGAACGATTGTCGCGATTATCTCACGGTTATGGTGGTACAACCATTCTCATACGGTTTTACTCGATGGTGGAGCCGAAGTCACAGTCATTTCAC
>NW_016158053.1:45297-51565 GCF_001687245.7 Rhagoletis zephyria
GACGGACGGACAGACAGACATGGCTTAATCGATTTCTTTTTTCATCCTGATCATTTATGTATACATTTGTCTATATCTATCTCGATTCGTTTGGCTGTTACAAACAACCGTTATGTGAACAAAATTAATATACCCTTGTGCACAAGTGCGCTCGGGTATAAAAAGACTCCGCCAACATGTAAGAGACTACAAGTAATTTTTAGCAAAAAAAAACAGACTTCAACTCTCATATAAAAATATATATATATATATCTCATGATCCACTACCTTTCCGATGCAAAAAGAATTATCGAAATCGGTTGACGTGGTCCAAAGTAACATACATAAAAAAAACAAAAAAAAAAGATTCCGACGAACTGAGGTTATCAGTCCTCCTTTTTTGGAAGTCGGTTAATACCAAAAATACACAGAAACCGAGGTCAAATTTTGCTACCCACATGTTTTACAAAAATTTTTGGCCAACGCAAATAAGAAAGGCAGCGAAACTACTGCATGTAGAACATAAAGGCCAACGACTAAACGTACTACAAAATATGGAAATATAAAAACTAAAAGCTTTTGACGGCAAAATAACAAACGAACGAACAAATACCGCATCGGATGTTATATTCGAATCCTTAAAATTGATTTACGAAAAAAGAAAAATGCCAATAAAACGACAGGCATGCACACTCCGAACACCCCAAAAGTACCACCAGGACAAAAATCACCGACTTTTACCGACCTGAAGGTAAAAACCATACAGCGACAACATAACGGATGCTAATATCGAGTTTCGCTGCCTCGATATTAGCATGAACCTAATACCTGCTTCTAAAAAAAAAGGGCAACACGGTATATCTAATAATTAATCATTGACGAAAATCACATTACCTAAGATAAATGAACATAAGTTAAGGACAAAAACTCGAACCAGACAGAGAGAAAAATGACGCTGAAGATGGCACAACGCCGAAACCGGTTTGTCTGCAAACCAAGCTTGACAAGGTATGACGGAAATTTGTTCCAAAACAAATCATCTTAACACCCTGTTGGTAAAATCAACCAACACCAACTTATAAAGAAATGATATTTTTAAATTTACAAAGTTGTCAGTAAGTTCCAAAAAATTACTAATCCAGTAAATAATTACTCGTAGTTTCAACTGTGTCTGAACTTTTCATCAATGTTACCTTATGACAGCATTGTCTACTAGAATTAAGATAATCTCTAGTTCTTATTAAAGAGGAAATTCTTTCCACTTGAAGTCTATTTCGACATTTTGTTTTTATTAATTGTTGTATGGAGCAGATCCTGTCAACATTGGCTGAAGAATGTGCAATCGACAACAATCACTGACAGTGGCTCATTTAAAACATTATTGGTGATTCTTACTTTTTTCCAAAACTCACAAATATTTAAAGTCAATCAATAAAGTTTAGGCACAGCGAATTTTTTACAACACGGGCAACTATTTTTAAAATATTTTGTTTTTGGATAATTTTTTATAAAAATATGGTTAATTCTACAACAAAAATCCCAAAAATCAGAGTTCCAAACCTTATGCAAAATTAAAGTAAATTCCAAAAATTTCAAAGAAGATGTCATACGAATAGGACGTGTTTGTGTGGTGCTCTTGAGTTTTTCACGTTTTTGGCTGTTTAAAGTTGAAATTTCCATATAACTGGTGATAGGTTTGTGTGCGTGTCTGAAGCGAATTGTTCCTCGGTGCTGGTGCCTTAATTTTAACATCAAAATGGCCACAACACAACGCAAAAATCCATCACGCAAAGCTACATCGCCCCCGAAAACACCACTAACGCCAGCAACACATATGTTTGATAGATTCGAAAAGAAGATTGAAGAACAAAGTGTCTGTATTATTGAAGAGTTGAGTGCTGTTACGGCCCGTCTCCACAGGCAAAAGTTTTTGCCTACCAACTGTCATTTTTATTGCCTGATAAAAATTTTATCAGCGGCAATATTTGTGCGTGGGCATTTTTTATCTTGATAAAAGCATTTATAAGATGGCAATTTTTGCCGGATTTCATCACTTAAAAATTTTAAAAAATATGCTATTTCACACCCAAGCAAATAATAACACATATTTTAATAGAAAACAGTTCAATTTTAGCTTTTATATTGAAATATCGATAATGTTGTCTCCACGAAGCTATCACGCAAATGAAAATGTAGCTGTCAAAGTACCAAATTGCTGGCAATATTTATCAAGATAAAAGCTCTGATAATTATTGCTTGCCAAGAGCAATATGCGGACTCCATGGGCAAAATTTTGCCTGATAACATTATCAAGATAAAAACTTTTGCCTGTGGAGACAGCAAGTTATGAAGAGCTCTGAGGAAAAGGGTAAATGCAGAAAATTGGTGAGTTAGCTGCCGAAACTGCCAATTTAAAGCTTTCTATAGCGGCGATTTAGACGAGAGTAACTGCAGTTGAGAACTCGTGCGCCGAGGTTCTTACCTTACGCAGTGATATCGCCGCTGCTCGCGCTCATCATTATAAATGGTATCCGCAAGTTGGTGATGAGAACTTGCCTGATGTTTTTGGCAAAATATGCAGTCGAATACAACACAATACTCCACTGCTGCGAGATGTGTTCCGTTTGCGTAGTGTTAAAAGCAAAGTGCAAAAAGGCAACAACAACAATGCGCCTATTGTAGTGAAGTTATTCTCTGCGCGTGACCGTCTCAGCTTTTTAAATCTATTCCTGCATTTTGCAAGACATAAGAGATCGCTTGCCCTCTCTGACATTAATCAGCCTGGTTATGGGACGATTTATCTACATGAGAGCTTGCCAAAGATGCTGCGAGAAGTCATGTCGTATGCTTCTGAATGCAAGAGAAATAAGAAATTGGCCTCAGCGTTCTCCGTCCGTGGGAAAGTTTTTGTGCGGTTAAAGTCCAATAAGAGCCCAAACTCGTGTACATCAAAGCTGACGTGGATTCTCTTATAAGCAAGACAACCAAATCATTACACATACATACACTTTCTTAACTAATTACTCTTTATACCCTTATATTTTGATTGCTTTAATGTTTTCAATTATAGAGTACAATTTATGTTACTGAAGAAGGGTTTCTCTTACACTGTTGTATCCTCTTATCGTTACCTTAGTATAATTGTATCTCAGTTAAATACTTGTTCAATGTTTTCTATACTTACTACTTTCTACTTTTATTTATCTTCATATTGTCAATTCGAAGTGCTTATATTTATGCGATATGATGATGCATGAATCAACTGTTGGCTCTGGCGATCTAAACTTGAAAACGTCATTAAAATTGGTAAGTGATTTCCACCTGGATTTCAAATTTGTCATCTAAATGCGAGAAGCTTAAATCAGTCAAAAATTGACTATCTGAGCTACATTTTTGCGTGTGTGTGTGTGTCACTGAGACCTGGTTTAGAAATGAAAATATTGACAGTATTTATAATTTATGCAATTTTTCTGTGGTGAGGAATGACAGACATCTTGCTGTGGTGGTATAGCGATATATCACAAGAATGAGTTACAACAGAAAATAGTATATAAATCCACCCATTTTGATCAAGTAGAGTGTTTGATTATTGAATTTTTCAATAACTTCCAATGCTGCCTTGTGATATGTGTATACAATCCAAGAAGCTCATGTGACTTAAGTAATTTATTTCAACAGATCAATAGATTTAGTGTAATTTATGAGCATATAATACTATGCGGGGACTTAAACATTGATTTGCTATTGCCACGAATTTGTTTGATGATATGTCAAGTGTAGGTTTAAATGTTATAAACAATTTGCCTACTCGTTTTGGTCCCAAATGCAAGCCTAGTTTGTTGGATCTATTTTGTGTGTCGGATATGTCCTGTGTGTTACATTTCGAACAGCTCTCTATAAGTAGTGTTAGCGACCATGACTTATTATTCCTAAGTTATAATGTAAGATTAAATGCTCCTCCTAATATGACACCAGATTTCTTATATTTTAGAGATTTTAATAAGGTTCAAATTAAAGATTTAGCTACTGAAGCTTCCGCCCTGCCTTGGAATGACTGCTGGTTTTTAGCTGACGTTGGTGAAAAAGCTGATCATTTCTCAGCGTTAGTTAACTACCTTTTTGACAAATATGTCCCTTTAGGAAAAGTTAAAATAAATAGAAATAAGCAGCCATGGTTCACCAAGGACGTTCGTAAAGCGATAAATGCGCGAAACAAATGCTATTCTCTCTGGAAGCAAAACAGTAGTGAAGAAAATTCGACGGTGTTCAAACTTATGCGCAACAGAGCTACTGAAGCCACGCGCAAAGCTAAGAGAGTTTACTTTCAGGCCAAACTCAATACAGACCTTCCACCTAAAGTGCTGTGGAATAATTTAAAAAATCTTGGGGTAAAACAAGTCTTGAAGACTGAGTACATGGTGGATGCTGACTCTATGAATGAGTATTTTTCAGTAAAATTACCTAAGGAAAGTATTGCTTTTAAACCTGATTGTGATCTGTTACGCGATATTGATAATAAATTTAATCTTAGCCATGTCACTGAATCTGAAATAATAACCAACATACTTTCAATTCGGTCGAATGCGATGGGTGAGGACAAAATCAGCTTAAGATTTATAAAATTACTTTTGCCATACATTATTCCACCATTTACGCACATTGTAAATTTTTCGATAACAACATCAAGATTTCCTGACATTTGAAAAGTGGCTAATTAGTACCTGCTGCTAAAAGATGTAATGCCACCCAACCTTGTGACTTTCGGCCAATAAGTATTTTGCCATCATTGTCAAAGGTTTTTGAAAGGTTGATATTAAATCAAATGGTGGGTTACCTATCGGAGAATGGTCTCATTTCCGGATATCAATCTGGTTATCGAAGGGGGCATAGCTGTTCCACTGCAGTGCTGAAAGTCATGGAGGATATACGACCATTCTTTGATAAGGGTGATCTCACCATTCTCACATTATTGGACTTCTGTAAAGCATTTGATACGGAATGATACAGCAATGATGCAGTTAGATTAATATCAGCTATCTTACGAATAGACGATAAAGGGTTGAATCAAAGAGTAACAGCTCCGCCTTAATGCCAATAGCAGCGGGGGTACCGCAAGGTTCTATTCTTGGTCCGGCGTTATTTAGCCTTATGTTAACTAGTGTTCGCCCAGCGGTTGAAATTCGACCGCTAAAATTAAGGATAGTTTATGTGAGTTGAGTTGAGCTGAAATAAAATTTGTTGGAATGGGTTAAGTGGAGGGGAGTTTAGTTTAGTACTTAGCATAACATAACAAAGAATAGTACTAGATTCAATAACATAACATATGTAGCATAACACATCACAATATAACATCGCACATTTCTTCATCTTCATCTTCTTCATCTTCATCTTCATCTTCATCTTCATCTTCATCTTCATCTTCATCTTCATATCCACCTTCGTTTGTATTAAGGTTGTATTACTTTTATTCTAATCTTTGCCTTTATCCCTTTCTTCTTCTACATATTCAACTTTACCTTCTTCCTTGCATGAATCTTAATCTTCGTAAATCTGATTTCTAAACTGCTGCTGAGCAGATTTCTTTAATTCAGTATCAAGATTAAAGCAATGTCATTGATGCCACATAAAGTGATATCATGTCATGTGGGGAAATTGGGTGTGGTGATTTGCGATGTGGTGGAATTGGGTGTGGGAGTTACGGCGCTGTGAATTCAGGTGTGGTGGGCTTAAGAGGTGCGGTGAGTTTAGGTGTGGTGAATTTAGCTGTGGTGAGTTGAGGTGTGGTGAATTTAGGTGTGGGGAGTTAAGATGTGGTGAGTTGAGGTGTGGTGAGTTAAGGTGTGGTGAGAAAGTTGAGGTGTGGTGAATTACGGTGTGGTGGATTTAGGTGTGGGGGGTTAACGTGTGGTGAATTTAGGTGTGGTGAGTTGAGGTGTGGTGAGTTAAGGTGTGGTGAATTACGGTGTGGGGGTTAAGTTGTGGTGTGTTTCATCTTCATCTTCATCTTCATCTTCATCTTCATCATCGTCGTCTTGGTCTTCATCTTTATCTTTTCCTTTATCCTGATCTAAATATGTCCATTCTTTTCTTCATTTACATATTCACCCCCACCATTGTTATTAGGTTAGGTATTTAAATTTTCCTTCCTCTTTGTCTTAATATCTAGGTTTCTTTACTTTTATTTTAATTTCTGTATTTATCACTTTCTTCTTCTCCAAATTCAACTTTACCTTCTTGCTTGTTTGAGTCTAATCTATTCATGTACATACATACATACATTTTATTCCTG
>NW_016158053.1:52736-61108 GCF_001687245.7 Rhagoletis zephyria
AACTGCTGCTTAGCACGTTTCTTTAATTCGCTATCAATATTAAAGCATACATTTAGGGGGCATTTCCGCCCCAACCATGTACATGTATGGCATTGGTATTGGTGTGACTTTTGAATTGATTTTTTCGCTCTATTTTAAACTAATTTGAAATTTTAAAAATTGCCTGCACATCAGCATCAAAATACCTTTCTAATGATATCTAATTGTTTATACCTTAGAAGTACAGTTTAGCCGTAAAAGGGGTGTAAAGGAAACATGATTGCCTATTTATATAATTGATGATGACATTGATAAGTGCTGTAAAAATGTGTCTATTCCAGAGACCGTACCGGTTATGCATTCGATAATAAAAAGCAAAAAATTTAAGTTATTTTCTGAATTTTTTTTATTTTGAGCAAATAATACTTAATAATAATTTTGCTTTTTATTTTTTTAAGGCAAAAATAAAAGTTAGTATTTGCCTTTTATTTTTTTGAGCAGAAAATAATCGGTAATTGTTGCCTTTTATTTTTTCAGGCAAAAATATAAGTTAAAGTTCCAAATCAAGTATTCCAGAGTTGTGTATACTCGAATTTAATAGTTTTAAAGCTCCTATCTGGATTCTAATAACCCCCTAATACACAAATACCAGGGTTAGATCAAATCTAAATATGTATGTACTATGTATAAATACAATACATGAAGGCATCTTTTGTTAACGGCATCAGATCTGCACCGATTATTCGATTTTCAAAACTGAGGTTCCGAAAAGCGTTTGGCCTCTAAATGTACAACAAGGTATGATATTTTTAAAAAGGGTTGCCACCTTTTTTTAAATTATAAAACCCGCACCTCTCGTTGTATTAAAAAAAATTAGGCGTAAAATGAAAGGGCAGGGCCTGTAGAAGTGCAATAAAGTTTAGTGTTTTTAAATAGGGTTGCCACCCGCTTAAAAAATTACAAAACTTACACCGTTCGCTCAATATATATTATATAATATGTCATATAAACGGGCTTGGTCTATAGATCTACAAGGAAGAACGTCTTATTTTTTTAAAGGGTTGCCAGCTGTTAAAAATTTTTTTTTTTTTGTACAGAGCACCAGATTTACACCGTTCTCTCGGCTTTAAAATGAGGTGCCAAGTGAAAGGTATTCACCTAGAGATGTGCTTTGGGTTTAATTTTTTTAAGGTTTGCCACCTAATTATAAATCTATTGCTTGAAATATGATACTCAGTAAAATATCGCAATATGGGCATAAAGCGAAAGGGTTTTTATACTAAATTAATATGTTCGTGCTTTTAATAGTTGCCACCTATTAAAAAATATATAGCTATGAAAGGTACGTAACGTATTAAGGACATTCGATATTTGTATCAAACGACAGCTAGTTAAATGGCCTTTGTATAAATGTATGCGAATTTTCGAGAGTTGTCATCTAGTTAACAACTCTTAACTAGCTTTCGATTGATAGCAATATCGAATGCCCTTAATACCTTACTTATCATTCATAGTTATAAATGTGTTTAATAAGTAGCAAGTCTATTAAAAACCCATATTGTGATATTTTACTATTTTACTATCATATTTTAAACAATGCATGTTTAATTAGGCGGCGCAACTTAAAAAAAAACCTAATCACGTCTATAGGTGAATATCTTTAATTTGACACATTTTGAAACTCGAGAGAACGGTGTAAATCTGATGCTCTGCACGAAAATAAAAATTTTAACAGGTGGCAATCCTTTTTAAAAAAAGTAGAGGTTCTTCCTTGCATATCTATAGACCAAGCCCGTATATATGGCATATTATATATATTTTTTTTTAATTGCGCGAACAGTGTAAGTCTTGTGATTTTTTAAGCCGGNTTATATGGCATATTATATCTTTTTTTTTTTAATTGCGCGAACAGTGTAAGTCTTGTGATTTTTTAAGCCGGTGGCAACTCTATTCAAAATAATGAAACCTTCTTGAACATCTAGAGGCCCAGCCCTCTAATTTGAAACCTAATTTTTTTCTGATACAACGAACGGTGCCGGTTTTATAATTTAAAAAAAGCGGCAACCCTTTCCAGAAAAGTCATACCTTGCTGTACATTTAGAGGCCAAGCGCTTTAATTTGGAACCTCAGTTTTGAAAATCGATTGATCTGAGCAGATCTGATGCCGTTAACAAAATATGCCTTCATGTATTGTATTTATACATAGTATATACATATTTGGCTCATTCCATCTCAAATCACCCAGGCCGGGGGAAAGTGAATTTAAGTTTACGATAAAACTCACAGGGATTGTTCCCTGAACAATTTAGGGAGATACGTATTTTTATTTTTGCTCAGAAATGTGAATTTTTTGAATAATGAATTTTTTTCTTTTTGAGTACGAACGCTTCTTTTATCAAAAAATTTGTATGTGGGAATTTTTCAAGAAAAAAATTAAAAAAATTTTTTGCGTAGGGAATTTTGATGTGTGTATGTGTGATTTTATCGATAAAAACGTTTTAATGGCGTATGCTTTGAGCAAATTGTGAGCACTGTTTGGGGAAATCTTCGATAGATTGGGCAAATCGCTAATTGGGCCCCAATTGGGCCAAAATTAGAGCCCAATTGGGAAAAACTTTTGGCTCTGATCGGGCAACCTCAAAAAAATTCCAGCAAGGAAACTTTATCATAATGGGCAACAATTTTTGCGTCCTCAACTGGCACGAAAATCTGCTAGCATCATATGAGTGCATTTTCAGAAAAAAAAAATCATAACTCGAAAGCGACGAATTTTAGCATATTGCTACTCGTACTGAAAATAGTTTATACTATTCCCTTATAGACAAAAAAGTTTGAGAGAAAAAAAAGATGTGGCAATTTGAAAAAAATCAATTTGAAAAAAAAAAAAATTTTTGTTTATGAACAATAATTAATTATTAATAAACAATTACTGATGTTTAGTTCACTAGATCGATTCAGTAGATCAATATCTGCAATTTAAAAAAAAAAATCGTTAAAATCCTTGCTTTTTTGCGGCAGTTATAAGCGATTTCAGCAAAAGTTGCTATTAAGAGAGGAAAAAAGAAGCGTTCGTACTCAAAAAGAAAAAAAAATCATTATTCGAAAAATTCACATTTCTGAGCAAAAAGAAAAAATACGTGTCTCATTAAATTGTTCAAGAAACAATTCCTGTGAGTTTTATCGCAAACTTAAATTCACTTTCCCCCGGCCTGGGTGATTTGAGATGGAATGAGCCATTTAGATTTGATCTAACCCTGGTATTTGTGTATTAGGGAGTTATTAAAATCCAGAGAGGAGCTTTAACACTATTAAATTCGAGTACACACAACTCTGGAATACTTGATTTGTAACTTTGACTTTTATTCTTGCCTGAAAAAATAAAAAGGCAAATTTTAACTTTTATTTTTGCCTTAAAAAAATAAAAAGCAGATATAATCGGTATTATTTGCTCAAAATGATAAAAGTCAGATTTTTAAAAGTCATGGAGGAATCACAATCTACAATGTGAGATGAGTTTAATGGTACCTTTGAAAAAGCTATAGCATAATTTTTTCACTATGCCTTTTTCATGTCAAAAATTGTAAAATAACTTGTATTTTCAGTCTCTGGTCTATTCACTTATACGCTGATGATGCGCTGATATACCTCTCTACACCTCTAGGCCTTACTGAGGACTTAGTTTTCAGAATTAACGAAGATCTAGAGTCAATTTATATTTGGTCAAAACTTAATAGGCTTAATCTTAGTGCATCCAAAACTCAAGCAATTGCCTTATCTCAATGTTCATATAGCATAATATTTCTCCAATTATACTGAATGGTACCAATGTTAAGTTCGAGAAAGTTGTTAAAACCCTTGGCTTCATGCTGAACACCTCTCTATCGTGCGTAGACCACGTAAATGCTCTTCAATCAGTGATTTATATTCAGTACTGTAACAACTTTGGAAAACAGCAGCTTACATTCATCAGCAAATTAAACTAAAGCTTGTAAAAACTCTACTTGTGCCTATAATATCATATTGAGTTAGTATTTGGTTGCCCTGATAAAGCTTCCATGAACAAATTACAATTACTAATTAACAATGCTGCTAGATATGTATACATAAAACGTAAATTTGACCACGTTCCTGCGTTTTCTATAAAAAATCTTGATTGCAGCTTAACTCAATTCTTTACCCGTCGCTTACTGCTATTTTTGCACACGCTAGTCCACACCCGTTGTCCAAACTATCTCTTCTCGAAACTACCTTTGCACAGTCCACTCGCACATGCAATTTTATAGTACCACACTTTAGATATTCAGCGACCTCAAGAATGTTTTTTCGTTAGAGCTGTGCAGTTGTGGAACTCTTTACCTAATAAATTAAAATTGGAAACTAATCTTAAGCACTTCAAATTGGCAATTTATTCTATCTTCTCATTCTAAATCTTAAAACTTCTACATAATTTATTTCACTGTTTCTTTATATATTCCCTTTCACCTACCCATCTCCATTAATTTTAAGAGCGTTTGCAATAATTGTAATAATTAGTTTNGATCTTAAGCACTTCAAATTGGTTATTTATTCTATCTTCTCATTCTAAATCTTAAAACTTCTACATAATTTATTTCACTGTTTCTTTATATATTCCCTTTCACCTACCCATCTCCATTAATTTTAAGAGCGTTTGCAATAATTGTAATAATTAGTTTTAAATTATTTACCTAAGTATTTTTAGGATATATACATATAGCACGTTAAAAGACTATGTCTTACTTGTGTCAAAATATTAAATAAATAAATAAATAAATATATATTGCACTTGTTTACGCTCTCTAGAAAAAAGTTGGGTATGCAGTTTTTAGCCCATTAAATTTTTTAGGATTTACGATTGATTTTTGGCAAATTTTTTTGTTGAAGGTGTCGCACATTTTTTCCATATAAAAAAATTATCGAATATTATTTTATATGCAGAAAATGAGCGACACCTTCAAAAAAAAATTGTAAAAATCAATGGTAAGTCCTAGCTACCTCAAACTTGCACTCTGTTATACTAAAATTGACTTTTTACTAAGAATTAAAAAAAAAATCCAGGTATGTAGTTTTATAAGCATTAATTTCTAAGAATTCGATATTGATAATTTTTCTCAATATATGCAGCAATTTTTATTCTAATATTTTCCGCAAATTTTTTATAAAAATATGTTTCATTCTACAACAAAGCACATAAAAAATATAATTCCTAAACTTTGTGCAAAAATCGCGAAAATTCACCAAATTTTCATACAAATTTTCAACTCTTTAACCAGAATTTCCAATTTTTTTTTGACTATTGTATTCTAGTAAAAAATGCGAATTTTGCAGTTAGTCAAAATCGCATTGATTTTTGAGAATTTTTTTTGTTGAAGGTGTTTTGCAATTTTTTCCACATAAAGTATTTTCGAAAAAAAAAAAATTTTTNCTATTCTAGTAAAAAATGCGAATTTTGCAGTTAGTCAAAATCGCATTGATTTTTGAGAATTTTTTTGTTGAAGGTGTTTTGCAATTTTTTCCACATAAAGTATTTTCGAAAAAAAAAAATTTTATGGAAGACTGCGTGAAAAAATTGTCAAAAATCAACGGTAATTCCTAGCTACTAAAAACTTGTACTTCATTATAATAAAATTGATTGGGCTACAAATCTGCATGCTAAAAAAAATTCTAAAGATCTGGTTAAAAAGTTGAAAATTTGCGTGATATTTCGTGAGTTTTGCACAAAGTTTAGGAATTATATTTTTATGTTTTTTGTTGTAGAATGAACACACGTAAAACATTACCTAAATACTTGAAAGACGAACCAAGGAAACACAAAAACCTACTTACATATATAAAATCTTGATTTGTACAAAACACAACACGAATTATCTAAAAGTTTAATTGTAGAAATAAAGTCAATGGCCCATAGTCATAGTCGCAAGTTAAAACTCATTCTTGTTAAAATACAGTTTTAAGTTTAAAATAGAGTTTTAAGTTTTGTTAATCATAGACATCTTAGAAACAGTTAAGGTGAGAGAGAACAGTGCTATCCATATGAAGAAAAAAAAATTACCCTTCAATATATAGAAATATGAGTACATTAATAAGTTCACCCTGTGCCCGCTGCAGGATTACGGATTTAGAAAGCCGGGAAGTCGCGGGTTCGAATCCCACTGCCAGGGAAAATTTTTTTTACATCTGTGTTTGTTCTTTTAAATATTATTTAAATTTTTGTTATTTAAATATAAATGTTGGGGTCTTTTAAAATAAAATTAAACTCCAAAAAATTTGATAAACAACGAACATATTATATGAGATACCATAAACAAAAAAAAATAATGAAACTAAATTTAATAAAATACAAGTAAGAGCAGCGCTGTCTTCGGCTATGCGGAAGGCTTCATACCTTTCATGAGCATCTGAAAATTTTACTTTAACAGATTACTGCATTTGAAAAAATTTATATATTCACAGCAGGCATAGATAGAGGAGATACCCTGTAGGGAAAACACGAACTAGTGAACCACATTTTTAGTTCAGTACTAGTTCTTTCGCTCAAACGGAAATAATTATTATTTGATTTTTATTTTTGGGATTACAAATAATGATTATTTTATGATTTTTATTTTTTCGCGCAGAGATTATCATTAATTTTGAGTTTTATTTTTCCACTTAAAAATAATGATAATTTATAAAACTGAAAAGGCCATAAAGACGCAACCTACTGAAATTTTTACCTGAAAAGTTTGGGTCTTATTCCTTTTATAAGGGTGCGGCTACCTCTCAAAAGGATACGTCGGTTATCACGCTGGTATAGTTTTTGAGTTGCTTAATAATCATTATACTTAGTGATTCCATAAACAAAGGCCAAGATCCTGAAGGACAATTGAGAAAGGCAATGCAGTTGCAGAAAAAGAGGCATTTAAAAAAAAGTGTCAAAATAATTACCACTTTCCAACTAAATTCATTTAAAAATGCAAGCCAATAGAGCTACCTTTTTTTAAGAAAAGACAAACTAATTTTTTTTATGCAATCCACCACAGCTACCTTAATACAGTCAGTCAATAAAGTTTAGGTACAACGAATTTTTTACAATACGGGCAACTATTTTTTTAATATTTTAGTTTTCGGTAATTTTTTATAAAAATATGGTAAATTCTACAACAAAATCCCCAAAAATCAGAGTTGCAAACCTTGTGCAAAATTTAAGAAAATTCTGCAAAATTTCATTAAAATAATTCACTTTCTATTTACGCTCTCTAGAAAAAGTTTTTTAGCCCATTCAATTTTAGTATAATAAAGTGCAAGTGTGAGGAAGCTAGGACTTACCAAACAACAAAAAAAAAGTTGCTAAATATCAATGGTAAGTCTTAGCTGCCCCTCAAACTAGCACTCTGTTATAGAAAAATTGAATGGGCTAATAACTGAGTACTTTACTTTTTTCTAAAGAGTGTAAATTGCAATACTTGGATGGAAATTTGCAGTTTTCTTTAATTTTGCATAAGGTTTGGAACTCTGATTTTTGGGGTTTTTGGCGTAGAATTAACCATATTTTTATAAAAAATTAGGGAAAAATAAAATATTTAAAAAATAGTTGCCGGTATTGTAAAAACTTCGCTGTACCTAAACTTTGTTGACTGACTGCATATCTTATTTAAGTACGACAGAAACTTTCGAAGTACTTCATATACATATAAGCTTAAAGAACTGAATTTACTTAAAAATCAATATGCTTAAATTTAGACAAGTAAGACAAAGTGAACTAATATTTTTACGTTTAAGCAGAACGCACTTTTCTTTTTTACTTACTACTTAAGTTTAATACTACTACTACTACTTATGTGGTTTATAAATTTATAATAAATGCGTTTAAACATTTGTGATTGTATTGTCCTTCCTTCAACCGATCATATTTAATATAGAAGGGAAATGTTTCGACAGGCCTGATTAGAAATGTAGATCTAAGGTGACGAATTTATAATAGGTTGGGAACTATAAAAAATGGATGCAGATCGAACTAGATCTCATCTGTCGAATTTGAAACTGGTTCGGAACTATAGAAAAAGGGATGAAAACGAACTAGATCTTATCTGTCGAATTTAGAACTGGTTCGGAACTAGAGTAAAAAGGGATGCAACGGGGGACAATTGACACTTCCCATCGCAATGTTAAATTCGCCGGTCGCTAGCATGCAAAAGAGAATTAACGCGTACTAGTCATGGTTCCAAACGCACTAGAACCGAACCAGTTCCGCACTAGTTCGTTTCCCTACAGAGTACATATATAAAAAATCATATCTAACCAATCAGAGGTATGGAAGATATACCTTATATAGCACCAATCTAAGTGATTTTCAATGCTGTGGGATCGGTAAGTAAACCGGTAACTCAATTTAA
>NW_016158053.1:61133-70480 GCF_001687245.7 Rhagoletis zephyria
ATCAATGGCAAGTCCTAGCTACCTCAAACTTGCACTTTGTTATACTAAAATTGAATGGGCTAATAACTGAGTACTTTACTTTTTTCTAAAGAGTGTAAATTGCAATACTTGGATGGAAATTTGCAGTNAAGTTGCTAAATATCAATGGTAAGTCTTAGCTGCCCCTCAAACTAGCACTCTGTTATAGAAAAATTGAATGGGCTAATAACTGAGTACTTTACTTTTTTCTAAAGAGTGTAAATTGCAATACTTGGATGGAAATTTGCAGTTTTCTTTAATTTTGCNTAAAAAGGGATGCAACGGGGGACAATTGACACTTCCCATCGCAATGTTAAATTCGCCGGTCGCTAGCATGCAAAAGAGAATTAACGCGTACTAGTCATGGTTCCAAACGCACTANTGCCGGTATTGTAAAAACTTCGCTGTACCTAAACTTTGTTGACTGACTGCATATCTTATTTAAGTACGACAGAAACTTTCGAAGTACTTCATATACATATAAGCTTAAAGAACTGAATTTACTTAAAAATCAATATGCTTAAATTTAGACAAGTAAGACAAAGTGAACTAATATTTTTACGTTTAAGCAGAACGCACTTTTCTTTTTTACTTACTACTTAAGTTTAATACTACTACTACTACTTATGTGGTTTATAAATTTATAATAAATGCGTTTAAACATTTGTGATTGTATTGTCCTTCCTTCAACCGATCATATTTAATATAGAAGGGAAATGTTTCGACAGGCCTGATTAGAAATGTAGATCTAAGGTGACGAATTTATAATAGGTTGGGAACTATAAAAAATGGATGCAGATCGAACTAGATCTCATCTGTCGAATTAGGAACTGGTTTGGAACTAAAGAAAATGGGATGCAGAACGAACTAGATCTCATCTGTCGAATTTGGAACTGGTTCGGAACTATAGAAAAAGGGATGAAAACGAACTAGATCTTATCTGTCGAATTTAGAACTGGTTCGGAACTAGAGTAAAAAGGGATGCAACGGGGGACAATTGACACTTCCCATCGCAATGTTAAATTCGCCAGTCGCTAGCATGCAAAAGAGAATTAACGCGTACTAGTCATGGTTCCAAACGCACTAGAACCGAACCAGTTCCGCACTAGTTCGTTTCCCTACAGAGTACATATATAAAAAATCATATCTAACCAATCAGAGGTATGGAAGATATACCTTATATAGCACCAATCTAAGTGATTTTCAATGCTGTGGGATCGGTAAGTAAACCGGTAACACAATTTAATGGCAAAGACTGGTATCTGAACAATCAGTGGTATAAGAGATAAAGCTTAAATTTTGACTATTTTCTCAGTAGATTTTGTATTATTATTTATAAAATAGCTTACGAAATTGATCGGTTTTAGATGTCCAAATAAAGGAGTTTTACAGTAAAACAACTGAAAAATCAGTTGTATGGGGGCAATAAACAGGTTGTAGTGACCCGATCTTTGTTAATTTTACTGTAAAATTTCTGTTGATAATGAGTTAAAATAGTGCGAAAATTTCATGTTTCTAGCTGCATAGATGGAGTAGTTATAACAAAAAATCGCATATCTGAACAACCAGTTGTATGGGAGCTATATGCAAAAGTGACCCGATCTTTGTTAATTTTACTGTAAAATTTCTGTTGATAATGAGTTAAAATAGTGCGAAAATTTCATGTTTCTAGCTGCATAGATGGAGTAGTTATAACAAAAAATCGCATATCTGAACAACCAGTTGTATGGGAGCTATATGCAAAAGTGACGATCTTTGATATTTCCGCTGTATATTCTGTTGTTAATGGGTGGGAGTATTGCAAAATTTCATGTCCCTAGGTACATAAATGGAGGAGTTATAACGACAATTCTCTTAACTGAACAATCAGTTGTATGGGAGATATATGTTATAGTGACCCGATCTTTGTTATTTTCACTGTAAGTATTTTGTCAATAATGAGTGAACACGGTGCGAATTTTGATGTTCCTAGCTGCATAAATGAAGAAGTTATGGCAAAAAATCTCATATCTGAACAATCAGTTGTATGGGAGATATAGGTTGTAGTGACTCGATCTTTGTAATTTTCACCGTAAGTTTTCTGTTGATAATTATTGAAAACAGTGCGGAATTTCCTGTTCCCAGCTATATAAATGGAGGAGTTATAACGAAAAATCTCATATCTGAACAATCAGTTGTATGGGAGCTATATGTTATAGTGGTCCGATTCTTCCGGNCAGCGACCCGATCTTCGCCATTTTCACTGAAATTGTTCTTTTGATAATGAGTGACAACAGTTCAAAGTTTCATGTGCCTAGCTACTTAAATGGAGGAGTTATAACGAAAAATCTTATATCTGAACAATCAATTGTATGAGAGCTAGAGGTTATAGTGACCCGATCTTTGTAATTTTCACTCTAAGTTTTCTGTTGATAATGGGTGAAAGTATTGCAAAATTTCCTAGCTGCGTAAATGGAGAAGTTATAACGAAAAATCTCATATCTGAACAATCAGTTGTATGGGAGCTATATGTTATAGTGGTCCGATTCTTCCGGTTCCGACAAATGATTAATACATTATAAAAATACACCCACCTACCAAATTTGATCCGGATATCTCGAAAACTGAGAGACTAGATTGCATAGAAACAGACGGACAGACAGACAGACAGACAGACGGACATGGCTAAATCGAATCAGCTCGGCGTTGTGATCATTTAAGTATACATTTTAATGGGTCTATCTCTTCTTATTCTGGTACTTACAAACATCGGACCAAAGTTATAATACCATTTCATGCTCTTGAAAGGCATCAAAATAAGATAATGTTTATGTTAAAATAAAAAAATTTAATTAAAAAAAAATTGTTTGGAATCGCTCGGAGTGGGGACCGAACCTAGGCGCTATTGCGTTTACTACTTCAACAAAAAAACAAAACTTAGAACCTTATTTTACCATTTTAAAACCGCGTTCTCCTCATTTCAAAGTTAAAATTATGTTTTTGCCATAAAATGCATTTTAAGTTGACTATGAAAGAGTTAAAATGGTGATTACAATAAAACACAATTTTAATCGTTAAAACCTTTTTCTAAATTCTCTATGACAACGGGCCAAATCTTTATATAAAACTAGCAGAGCACCCGACGTTGTTCGGGGTAAACAAATCAAAATATAAACCAGTAGTACAAATATTTAATTCAGCATATATTAAAGGAGACAAACTATACACTCCGTTTATCTGCCTATTCGCTTAGCTATTTTAGAATAGCGCCACTTTTCCGGTAGAATGCTTATTTCGGAACAGTGTTGCCACTTCGGCCTTTTTCAGGCTAAATTTAGCTTTTTTTGAATGCCATTTAGCCTCAAAATAAGTGATCTAGCTTTTAGCCTTTTTTAGGCTTTTTCTTAATTTCATTGGGCTTTTTTTAGCCTTTTTTCTTTTTTCTTACTAAAGTTCTTTATTGAATCGATATTTAGAAAATAATATTTATATCATAAACAATGTGTTATGGTAACTCTAAAAATAGTAATAGATAAATAGATATCACAGAAAAAGTTGTTTATGGTAACTCTGAAAATAGTAAGCACAAAAAGTTATCGACTATCGTAAAGCGCAAACCGGTTTGCGTATCACTATTAGTTGGTATTTTTTAACTGAGTGGGTCGGAAAAGAGCTGTGCTTTGTGCTCCAAATCTTTTAATTTTAACCTCAACCAATTGATAGGTAGATTTCAGTAGATCTGAAATTGTATTGTCTCTTTTGATGTTTTTTTTTTTTGTTAAAGATATTTGACGAAACGATCGGTGGAAGAAATTTCGCAAGGAAGCAGCTCCAGTGATTCCGATTGTGAAATACATTCAAAAGTGTATATGTATGCAGGTATGTACATGATACAAGTAATAAATTAAATAATTTTTTGCTTTTAGCTTTTTTTTAGCTCGCAAAAAAAAATTTATTGCCTTTTTTTGGGGACAATCTGGCTTTTTTCTTCAAAAAATTCTGGCAACACTGTTTCGGAAGGAGATTTATTCATTATGAATGAACATTTTTCGTTTAACAGCATCGCGGGATAAAAAAAAAACGATTTACTCCTTCCGTTCCGAAATGGTCTAAAGACTATAAGACATATTTTAAATATCCGAGTGATATACTAATTGATGAATACATATGTATCCCCCTTTTAAAAACTCATTTATATATACTTTACTCTAAACAACTCCCATATATCGTCGTTTAAAGTATAAAACCGCGTATCGTCACTCTGCAAAACCGCGTAACTGACATTGGCTGCCAAAAATTGGATCTGCCCACTCAAGCTCTTGGCTCAATCCTTATCCATTCGCCCCGAAATATACTAGCCAGAAGCGCGATTGCTTTATAAAAAAGAGAACCATTTTGAAATATGTTTTTACACTCTAGAAAATAATTTCTAAAACTCCATATACGTGGTTTTGCATTTTGCTGATACGCGGTTTTGCAATTTGTAGATACGCAGTTTTGCACTTTAAACGACGATATACATATGTATGTCTGCATACCAAATTTCAAGTTCATGTGAATTATGGTTCCCAATTTATGGCTGATCAAAAATTCCACGGCTATGCTCCACGTTCCCTTTTTCAAACTCATATATACAAACTTCACTATAAGCACCTACCATGGATATGTATTCATACTAAAGTTCATCATATTTCATCCCTGTGGAATGTGCCATGCCCCTTTCAAAAACTCATTTATATATACCTTACTTTAAGCACCTACTGTAGATACGTCTGCATACTAAATTTCAATTTCATGTGACATATGGTTCCGGATGTGCCACGCCCCCTTTTATAAATTCATTTATATATACCATACTATAGGCCCCTGCTGTAGATATGTCTGCACTCCAAATTTTAAGTTGATGTGACTTATGGTTCCGAAGTTATGTTGGTCAAATACTCCACACCTATGGGATGTGCCGCGCCCCTTCTTATAAACTCATTTATATATACCTTACTATAAGCGCCTACCATAGATATGCCCGCATACCAAATTCCAAGTTCTTGGGACTTATATTTCCGAAGTTATATCTGATCAAAAGGTCCACGCCTGTGGGGTGTGCCACGCCCCTTTTTACAAACTCGTGTGTATATGTATATAGCACCTCCTTATATATGTCTGCATACAAAATTTCAATTTCATTTGCCTTATGGTTTTGAAGTTATAGCTGATAAAAATTTCCACGCCTATGGGATGAGCCACGCCCCCTTTTGCCAACTCATTTATATATATCTTACCATAAGCACCTGCCATAGATACGTCTGCGTACCAAATTTCAATTTCATGTGACTTATGGTTTTGAAGTTATAGCTGATAAATTTTCGACGCCTATGGGATGGGCATTTATATATACCTTACTATAAGCACCTACCATAGATAGTCTGCAAACCAAATTTCAAGTTCATGTAATTTATGGTTGCGAAGTTATAGCTGATAAAAAATTTCAGGCCTACCGAATGTGCCCTCCCCCTTTTTACAAACTCGTTTATATAAACCCTCTTATAAGCACCTACCATTGATATGTCTGCAAACCAAATTTCAAGTTCTTGGGACTTATGGTTCCGAAGTTATGGCTGATAAAAATTCCACGCCTATGGGATGTGCCACGCCCCTTTTTACAAACTTGTTCATATACACCCTCCTATAAGCACCTACCATGAATATGTCCGCATACCTAATTTTAAGTTCGTAGGACTCATGGTTCCGAAGGCATCGCTGATAAAAAAATTCCACGCCTATGGGATGTGCCAGGCCCCCTTTTACAAAGTCGTTTATATATACCTGCCTATAAGAATCTACCATTGACATGTCTGCATACCAAGTTTCAAGTTCATGTGACTTATGGTCTGGAAGTTATGGCTGTTTAAAAATTTCACGCCTATGGGAGGTGCTACGCCCCCTTATCGGATCCCAATTTTTTCGCCCTATTATAGGCCCAGGTGTCATGGCAATACTCTGTCGAAATTTTTTTCGATTCTGTCCGTCCGTTTAGACTGCAACCTGGCACATACATACATACATACGTACTTCCACAAATATATAGTAGATATCTATCTGTCTCTTAGCGAAAAATAATTTTTGGGGATACCTCGGCAACAAGGCCACCTATGGTGTAAGTTTTAAGTCCAAATATTGCTTTTCGATTGGCTAAATTGTATTCTAAATATGAGCCAAATCGGCAAGTAAATGCAATTTTTAGGGATTTCCTGACCCCAGAAATATATATAGAAATATTTCTTTTCATGGTACTGATATATGTTCCAAATATGAACCAAATCGGTATCCGTTTAGTAGTTTAGTGTTATTTAATGTACAGAAAACTCTATGAAATTGGTTGCGTTCATAAGACGTAGCTGTTTAGCTCATCTACTAGGAAACTGCTGGCAACTCTTGAACCCAACAATTACGTCTTAGAAACGGCTTGATGAATATGCTGCCAAATAAACAGCTGATAAATGTAAACGAATGAAATTGCAAAAAATAGAGATAGTTGCGCCGATACTATTTAGAATTCAACGCTGAGCGGCCGCCGTGTTAAAAAAATCGTTCAATGTTACAATGAATTAAACAGTGTAAAATTATATAGCGAACACTTAAAAACATATTTTAGAAACGTAGAATTATTATTAAATATTTTAGTTACTTTATCACGTCAGTAATATAAAATATAATAAATTTGTTTGCAACTGCCACTAACAAAGCGGCGTTAAATTTAACATAAGCGGCGTAAGTCTTTTCGATCAGCTGTTTAGGGTAAGCCCAACACGTTGAGTTCAGGTAGCGTAAAAATTTTCCGCTGGAAAAAATGGCGGAAGGTTGCCAACCGTTGGGCTGAGCGTAACTACTCAACTGTGCGTTTCTAAGACAAACAGCCAACAGTTACCCAACAGCTACGACTTATGAACGCGCCCATTGTGAAATCGTGACGTCTCAGCTTTCTTCAGCTTTCGGCAAGAACAACAAAAAATTTCAAAGTTTTTTAAATCAAAGAACCTTTCACACAGAAGGTCCAAAAATGTGCTTTTTACAGAATTGAAATCGGTTCAGCCGTTTGGTCAGGCATCGCGGTCATGCGAAAAACATTTCATTTATATATATATATATAGATATCCATTACTTTTTCTTCTTTTTGTTGGGCGCTGCAACCGCTTAAGCGAATTTGGGCGAGTTCAACAAAGCACGCCAGTCGTTTCTTTTCTGTGCCAACTGGCGCCAATTGGAAATGCCAAGTGAAGCCAAGTCCTTCTCCAACTGGTCTTTCCATCTCAGTGGGGGCCTTCCTCTTCGACTGCCACCACCAGCGGGTTCCGAGTTGAATACTTTCAGAGCAGGAGCGTCGGTGTCCATTCGATCGACATGACCAAGCAAGCGGAGCCGCTGTATTTTAATACGCTGCACTATGTCCATGTCAATGTAGAGCTCATACAGCTCATCGTTCCATCGTCTGCGGTACTCGCCGTCGCCAACGCGTAAAGGCCCGTAAATCTTCCGCAAAATCTTTCTCTCGAATACTCCAAGAGCCGCCTCATCGGATGTTGTCATTGTCCATGCTTCTGCACCATATACCAGCACGGGCATGATGAGTAACTTATAGAGTGTGGTTTTCGTACGTCGAGAGAATTCAGAATTGCCTACTCAGTCCAAAGTAGCACTTGTTGGCAAGAGTGATTCTACGTTGGATTTCAATGCTGACATTATTATCGGTGTTAATGCTGGTNTGTATTTTAATACGCTGCACTATGTCCATGTCAATGTAGAGCTCATACAGCTCATCGTTCCATCGTCTGCGGTACTCGCCGTCGCCAACGCGTAAAGGCCCGTAAATCTTCCGCAAAATCTTTCTCTCGAATACTCCAAGAGCCGCCTCATCGGATGTTGTCATTGTCCATGCTTCTGCACCATATACCAGCACGGGCATGATGAGTAACTTATAGAGTGTGGTTTTCGTACGTCGAGAGAATTCAGAATTGCCTACTCAGTCCAAAGTAGCACTTGTTGGCAAGAGTGATTCTTCGTTGGATTTCCATGCTGACCTTATTATCGGTGTTATGCTGGTTCCCAAGTAAATTAGATTCTCTACTTTCTCGAAATTATAACTGTCAACAGTGACGTGGGTGCCAAGGCGCGAATGTGCTGACTGTTTGTTTGATGACAGGAGATACTTCGTCTTGTCCTCGTTTACCACCAGACCCATGCGCTTTGCTTCCCTNCTGACTGTTTGTTTGTTGACAGGAGATACTTCGTTTTGTCCTCGTTTACCACCAGACCCATTCGCTCTGCTTCCTTATCCAACTTGGAAAAGCCAGAACAGACTTCGCGGTTTTTGTTACCGATGATATCGATGTCATCGGCATAAGCGAGCAATTGCACGCTCTTGTTCCTGAGCGGTTCAGTTCTGCAGCTCTTATTATCTTACCCAACATCAGATTAAAGACGTCACATGAAAGAGAGTCGCCCTGTCTGGAGCCCCGTTTGGTGGCGAACGGCTCGGAGAGGTCTTTCCCAATTCTGACGCAGCTGGTGGTATTGCTCAACGTAATTTTACACAGCCGTATCAGTTTCTCGGGTGAATGCCAAATTCAGACATAGCGTTGTATAGGCAACTCCCTTTTGTATTTAATATTTTTGCGCTATGTATCAGTGTCAGTGTTACATACATACTCGTATAATTATTGTACATAGTAGTTTACATTGTTATTGTCCAATTTGAACTTAGTTTGCCTTAGGTATTTGGTATACTGCCCTGTTGTTCCCCATCAAGCAACCCCGCCGTCTCCACTGAGCCGGTTGCTTGGTTTTTTTGTCATCTCCTTTTTGTGCGGTCGTTTGTTTATTTGGTTGGGCCCGTTGCATTGTTGTTGCGCACGGTAAGTGCATTTAGTTGGTACACTATGTAGGCGATTTTTATACCCGAGCGCACTTGTGCACAAGGGTATATTAATTTTGTTCACAGAACGGTTGTTTGTTACAGCCAAAACGAATCGAGATAGATATAGACAAATGTATACATAAATGATCAGAATGAAAAAAGAAATCGATTAAGCCATGTCTGTCTGTCCGTCCGTCCGTGTACACGATAACCCGAGCAAAAATTGAGATATCTCAACGAAATTTGGTATGTAGGTTTCTGTTAATCCAAGGTAGGTTGGTATTGAAAATGGGCGAAATCGGACAATAACCACGCCCACTTCCCATATAACGGTAATTTCCAGAAATACGAAAACTGCGATATTTTAGTAATTACTGAAGATAATTCACTCAAAATTGATATTTACAATAATTTTTAGACGAAAAATAAGAATATTATA
>NW_016158053.1:70519-72941 GCF_001687245.7 Rhagoletis zephyria
CAAAATTACACACACAAATATACACCCCGGCTTACCATCTAGCGGAAGGTTTCGGAAAGGTGAAAAAACATATATTTAATACTTGCGCCGGGTATTTAATGTTCGGCTCCGCCCGAACTTAGACTTTCTTACTTGTTNGCTTACCATCTAGCGGAAGGTTTCGGAAAGGTGAAAAAACATATATTTAATACTTGCGCCGGGTATTTAATGTTCGGCTCCGCCCGAACTTAGACTTACTTACTTGTTTTTTATTATCTAGTGCACAAAATAATTGGTGACAAATTGGCCCCCAACGTGGGGTCCTTGTCGTTAGAGGAAAATTAATTTCTAGGAAAAAGAAACGAAGCTAAAGTGAATATTGAAAAAAAGCGCTTAAATTCATATTCTGTGTGGTGGCGAGCCTTTTGCTTCGATTTTAGCCTTTTGTTCAAATTGGATAATAAAGTACGCTATTGGTTGAATTTTAATTAAAAAAAAAAAAACTAAAAATAAATTAAGAAATACTTAAAGTTAAAAGAAAGACCACCTTAGTGGTAAACATATTCACATACGTACATTGGCCGCACCACTTTGTTTCGCGTGGAATCTATTGTATACATATATACATATACGTATATTTATTTATTTATTTATTTATCCATTTACAGTCTACAAAGTCAAATGCTTCTTACAGACTAATTAATTAATTAAAAATAGAAAATAATTGGAGCTTAAATCTATCCATTGCACTAAAATCGAGATCTTCATTATATCTGTTACATAGCCGAATTGATCTACTGATTGGTTCATAGAACGCATAACTAGTTCTATGAACTGAGTCGACAAGTAACCTATTTCGCCTCAAATCTCGCGGTGGAATATAAAAATTGAATAAACTGGCTAACAATGGACAATTAATGTGCTCATTCATGACATTATATGCAAAAATTAAGGACGAACAAATTCTTCTTTCATGAAGAGTTTGGAGCCCCAGCAACTTGCGTCTGGCAGTATATGATGCAAGGCCATTCTGCCAATTCTTTTTCGATTTTTGCTGAATGAGTATCGTAGTACGGATTAAATGAATGAGCAGTATTCAAGTCTACTTCTTACCAACGAAACATAGAGTGACTTCAAAGTCAAAGGATCTTTAAAGTCCTCAGAGTTCCTCCTTATGAAACCAATCATGGCAAATGATTTGGCAATAATAAAGTGAACGTGCTTAGGGAAGGAGAGTTTCGAGTCAAAGTAAACACCTAAATCCTTCATCTCAAAGGTGCGGAATAAATCACAGTCATTCAATTTGTAACTAAATTGAATGGTGTTATTAATTCTTGTATATGTTACAATAAAACATTTATTCCCGTTTAAAAACAAGCTATTCATGGTGCACCATTATTCAAAACTATTAAGATCACGTTGAAGTTTAGCACAATCCGACAGGTCTCGAACTCTAAGAAATAATTTAACATCGTCAGCGAACATTAAACACTTAGCGAATTTAAATTGATACGGCAAGTCATTAATGAATATAAGGAACAAGAGAGGTCCACAATGAGTCCCTTGTGGGATTCCTGACCAGGCATTAACAAGCAAACTTGATTTCGTAGACCCAATTGTAACAACAAGCTTCCTTCCACGTAAGAAGCAAGTTAGAAACTTTAAAAGTGTACCAGTGATACCGTAGGCCTGTAATTTATGCACTAACAATGAGTGATTGACTTTGTCGAATGCCTTAGAGAAGTCTGTGTAAATTACATCAAACTGAGAGCGATTTTCAAAAGCTTGAACTACCTCAATTGTTACTAAAGCTAGATTAATACACGTTAATCTACCAGGATGAAATCCGTGTTGGCAATCCACAATAGCACTGCTTAAATGATCAAATAACCTTTGATGGAGTATAAAGTCAAATAGTTTAGCCATGGTGCTCTGCTTAACAACTGGTCTATAATTACATATGTCATTACGGTCACCAGATTTGAATATAGGGACTATTGAACATAATTTCCAAGGCTCAAGAAAGATCCACTTTTTAAGCATTTCTGGAAAAGCAGTGTAATAGGGTTAGCTAAGCAGTCAGCGCAGTTTTTGAAAAACAAAAGAGAAAATCCTTCAGTATCTACCTTAGAGCTTGAATTCAAGTTCGAAATCGCGAGAAACATCATTTGCAGAGATTTGAAAAGAACTTATTGTTGATAATTCAGTATGAGTAAAGTTGGGAAACGTAGAAGTATTTTTAATATTTTTACTATTTCGGGGATCACCACATCTCCTCATCAGACTTCTTTTTTCTAGACTTCAGCAGGAATCGAACCTGCGAATTCGATGTTCAAAGCCAGAAGCGTTAACCACTGAGCTATGTACATCTATTTCGGGGATCACCACATCTCCTCATCATTGGTTGAATAAGGAAAATGAATTAGCAACAAGAGTTTACGGG
>NW_016158053.1:76633-82618 GCF_001687245.7 Rhagoletis zephyria
AGCGGGCGCGCGGACCGGTGGAGTCATTCGGGACTCTGAAGCAGGAAAACCTCTCGAAATGGGACGTGCGCTTCGACGGTGAGAAGTCGGGTCTGTCGGTTCACGGGTTCTTGGAGAGGGTAGATGAGTTGAGCGAGGCCCGCGGTGTAGCTCCAGCTCAACCTTTTCGAGGTGCGGTGGACTTGTTCTCAGGAAAGGCGCTATTGTGGTGGCGGACGATAAGTAGTTGGGAGGAGCTGGTCAGGGAGCTGAAGTTGGAGTTCCTGCCCTCCAACTACGACGACCTGTTAATGGACGCGATTCGCCGGCGGACTCAGGGATCGAATGAGTCCATCGGAGTGTATGTGGCGGCGATGAAAATAATGTTTGGCAGATTACAGGAGCCGTTGTCTGAGAGTAGGTTGTTAGGAATATTTAGGGCGAATCTTCTTCCTTTTTATCAGACCCAGTTGCGGCTAGTTACCCCGGGATCAGTGGCGGAACTGGTCGCGTTAGGTAGGAAGTTGGAATCGGTTAGGTCGTCGGTCGAAGCTTTTGTCCCCCCACCGAGTCACAAGGCAAAGGGTCTATGGAGCCTGACCTGGCCTATGTCTCGATAGATGTAGAGGTTGCAGCGGTGGCGGATCCAAAGGGCAGCGAAGGGTTTAGGGTCGGGGCCTAATACCCGTTGTTTTAATTGCAAGCGGTTTGGTCATGTTTCAGCTGATTGTAGAAAGGGAATAAAGTGCTTCGGCTGTGGTAGGCCTGGGGCCATGAAGCGGGACTGCCCGGTGTGTGCAGCGAAGCGGAATGGTGCCCAGGGTACCCAGCGTAGTCCAGGTGGAGGTGGTCGGCGGAACCAAAACCCGTTTAGGTCGGAGTCGAAGTCAAATAGTAGGGCGAATAGTTGGTCGAATTCGAAGTCGAATGTTAGGTCGGAAAAAAAGTCGGGAAACGGGAGGTATACTCTGGGACGGCAGGTCGGGTGGTCTTGTACAGCGAGTTAGTAATCCTGCTAACTCCCAGCTGGCTAAAGTAGGTTTGAGTCGAATGTTCGGTTAGCATATTCTTTGGTGGCGGATGGCTTCGATAAGCGTCCGTATTTAGACATAAAAATTTTTGGTTTTTTTTTCGAGCGTTGTTGGATTCTGGAGCGACGAGGACGGTGATTGGTCAATTCGGTTGGAGTATTTTGAGTTCGTGGGTCATTAGGGCGTCTTCTTTACCCAACTCTTTAAAAGTGACTTTGGCGGATGGAAGCCATATTTCGGTTTTAGGCTCGGTTTCGTTACCAATCGAGGTGGAAGGCAAGTCGGTCCTCCTGGAGTGCCTCGCAGTCCCCGGTTTGTCTCAGAGTCTTATCCTTGGTGTCGGTTTTTGGACCAAGGCGGGTATCATCCCGGATTTGATGAAGATGAGGTGGAGCTTTTCTCAACCGGAACAGGAGTCGTTGGCGGCGATAGTGGACCACTCCGAGCTAGGCAGTAGAGAGGCTAGGGCCTTAGAGGAGCTAGCGGCCCGAGCGTTCAAGGCTATGCCAGAAGGGTTAGGTCGACCCACCAGAGAAGGTAGAGGCGATGGTTAACAGCGAGAGACCCAAAAATGTCAAACAGGTTAGGTCCTTTATAGGTACAGTATCCTGGTACCGTAGGTTTATAAAAGATTTCGCGGAATTAGTTAGGCCCCTCACGGAGTTAACAAAGAAAAATCGAAAATTCGAGTGGAACGAAGATTGTGAAAGGAGCTTAAGGGAGGCGAAGGAGTTCCTAGTGACAGCGCCGGTTTTGAGCTGTCCAGATTTTGAGAGGCCTGATTTCGGTATAGGAGCAGTGTTGACCCAGAGATTTGACGACGCTGAGAGATTTGAGTAGGTCCCTGAATAAGAAAAATTATTCAACGATAGAGGAGTGGAGCGGTTGAGAAATTGCGGCCATATGTTGAGGGCGCTACGTTTACGGTTGTCACTGATCACTATTCCTTAGTTTGGCTAAACAATTTGAAGGATCCTTGTGGTAGGTTGGCGCGTTGGGCATTAAAGTTTCAGCAGTACGATTTTGAGATTGTACACCGGAAGGGCAAGGAACATGTGGTTCCAGATATGTTGTCTCGTAGTGTGCCACTTGCTTCTGAAGTTTCTACTAGTGACCCTTGGTTGTTGAAAATGATTCGCTCTGTTGAAAAGGAACCCGTGTCATATCCAGCGTGGAGAGTAGAAGGTGGCTACCTCTACAAATTCGTTAGGTCGAAGTTGCCCTCTATCTATGGAAACTCGTCGGATTGGAAAAAGGTCCTAGGGCGCCAGGAAAGGTTGGTGGTTCTAAAGAAACATGATGACCAAGTGGCGGGTCATATGGGTGCCAGAAAAACTTTCGCTGGGTTGAACAAAAATTTTATTGTCCACAGATGAAGGCGGATATAGCGAAGTATGTGAGGAATTGTAAATTTTGTCAGCAGGTTAAGCCTGATAATTCACAGCCAGCTGGGGGTAGGGTCGTATGTAGTGCCCTTGGTGAAGTCGACCCAGGGCTACCAGTATATTTTAACGGTGGTAGAATATTTTTCGAAGTTTCCACTTTTATTCCCCTTACGGACTGCCACGGCGAAGGGCATCTGTAAGGTTCCTGAGGATGAGGTATTTCTTTTGTTCAGAGTTCCTCGGTCGGTGGTCTGCGACAACGAGCGAGCAAGGAACCTCGAAGCAACTAGGCGGGTTGTGAGGTCTAGGTTAGAAGAGGCCAGTGCCAAGTTAGCGAAGCAATATAACCTTAGGAGGAGAGACGTTCAATATATGCCAGGAGAACTAGTTTGGAGGAAGAATCTCGTTCTGTCAGATGCAGCAAATTTCTTCGCGGCGAAGTTAGCGCCGAACTACGTAGGACCGTTTGTAGTAAAAAAGGTTTCGCCATGGACGTATGTTCTGGTGAACGAAGCAGGTCGGGCTAAAGGGACGTGGCATGTGAAGGAGTTAAGGCCATACAGGGATGGATAGGAAATAGGTTTGTCGGAAAAAGAAAGCGGGCTTTCTTTTTAAGGAGGAAGGGGTGGGGTTGTCGCGTACTGGCCGCAACAAAATATTCTTTTGTTCCCCTTCGTTATATTTACCTATTTTCTTTCACTCCAACCGATAGGAGTGAAGTCTACCGACACTCAAGTGTACATATGTATGTGCATACCTAAATAAATAGTAGAATGGGCTCAAATTGAGCGAAATAGTTGTTTGTTGTTGTGGAGCGCCACCGCAAAGGAGAAAAGTCTCCATTAGGGCACTACACCCCAAAACGGTGCCGACAGAGAGTAAGAATTTAGGAATGAGAGATGACGCGAAAGACCGTAGTAGGGGTGTCGCTTTTGTTCTCACCTATTGCGGCACTTTTGTTGTCCGCCGTATGATGGAAATGGCAAGTCTAGNATTTGTTCTCTCTATTGCGGCACTTTTGTTGTCCGCCGTATGATGGAAATGGCAAGTCTAGTCTATGGTGTTGGTTGTGTGCGCCGTGGTGGCGACCGCGAAAGCGCCCAATTCGCTTCTAGAATGATCGGGCCGGCGCCAATCGATGGGGCACCAACAACACCGGCGCTGACACTCCAACGGTTTGCGTACCGGTGCGTAGATTGCGGCCTGGCTCGTATCGGGGCAGTTCTAAGCGAGCTTTGAGAAAGGCAACATCCTTATCGCGAGCGCGAGTGCTTTTATACGTAGTGCGAAGTGTTTTATCTTGAATAAATATTCAGTAAGTGCCAGGCGGGGCACTTAGGTTGCAGTAGCAGTAGCAATTAGTTTCGAGCAGCGCCAGTCGAGGCGTGGTGAAGTCGGCACCGGAGTTGGGAGCCATATTCCCGAGGAGCACCCCTGCGGTCGGAACGCCCTCCGACCGCCGATAAGTATCGTTCTCTTTTGGTGCGTCTGTGTTCAGGCGTTATTGTTGTCGGCAGGCTTCCTCTTATTGTGTTTCCGTTTCCGATCCTGTTTAGCATCCTGCACCCTGAGCCCAGTCATACAGGCAGGTTAAAGATATCCCCGGCAGCGAGTGGGTTCGTAACCTTTTGGTTACACCTCACTTCGGGTGCGCCCCAAAAATAAGGTTTTGTTTTGTTTCGATTTCTTTGGTTGTAAATCTAGTTGCCTTGTTTCCGGCCCACCCTAGTGTTGGTAGCTTCATATTTATTGTGTGTGATAACTAGTGCATTTTATTTAGTTTGAATAGTCTGTATACTTTCTTTTTGTCCCCCCTGCCAGCAACCCCGCCGTCTCCACTGAGTCGGCCGGTTGCATGGTTTTTTTGTCATCTCCTTTTTGTGCGTTTACCTTTTGTGCGTTTATTTGTTTACTTAGTTTGGTCCGGCGTATTGTTGTTGCGCACGGTAAGTGCATTTATTTGGGACATTAGGTAGGTCGGCTTTTGTAAACAAAAGGTAAGGTGACAATTTATCTTATCAATGTACCTAAACTGAAATTTTCAAACAAGTAGCAACTCTCTATTTTTTCTTATATATTTTAAATTAGGCCCCAAGCAATACATCGGTAAAAACTGAATTCGATTCCATGCATTAGTTTTCGAGTGATGCGCCGACAAACATACAGACGGACACAAATTCTAAAAATTGTTGATTTGGCTTCTGTGGCTCTAATAAAGATTCCCCATTTAATTTTTCTGTAATATCTATAATGTACAGATGGTTGTGTTTCTTTGTAGGAGTGATAATTTCTGTTTTTGGTGTTAAGTTTTAATTTTAAAGATTTTGTATTTAAATTTATTGTTATCATATATTTGTTTCATGTTAGATTTAAGATTCTAATTTTGTAAATTAATGCGCGTTGATTGCATTATAAAAGACTGAAAAGTCTTAAAAATACATACTCATTTCTTAAATAAAATAAATAAGTAAATAAATAAAATAAATGAAATCCATCGATTACGATGACAGAAAGGAAGTTGAAGAAAATTGAATGCGCAAAATCTTTTGGGTCAAACATTATCCAAGTGTCTCAAGTGCAAACTGTTAGGGGTTTATTTAAAGTTCATAAAAGAATAAAATCTTCTAAAATGATAGTCGTGCGCCAAACAAAGCAGTTCTATCACAGGATTTCAAACGGCAATAGCGGCAAAATTATGTTGTGCTATCTGTTTTTTAATATTTTATTGCAGATTTTCAAAATTGTATACCAAATTGTAAAGAAAAATAAATCTTTCATTATGCCCATTTGTAGTACAAAATTTCTTTTAAATTTACACACGTACCTTAACAAAATGTTGACGGTTATCAAAATCGTTTCCAGTTTTGTCGAAATAAATATGAAAAAATGATCGTTTAGCTTCGATTAAGTTTGTAAAACTTTCCAATTTGTGGTCTCCAATGGTAGTGCCGATTCGACCCCAAGATCGAAATATCCAGTATCTATAATGCAAAACAAATAAATAATATTAATAACTTGCGCTTATTTCTCCATGATATAGCAAAATATTTAGAATTATAGGATATATGGGGGAGTCTTTTGAGATAGTGGCACAATTTTTCCCCGTAATTTATTACTTGTCAACTAATTAAGTCAGCTAATTAAATCACCAACATTTTGAAAAAATCTGACTATTTTCCTTTTGTTTATTTTATGTTTATTACTTGACGCATTTTTTCCATAAAAAGTTATTCAGCTACATAAAACATGCACATTATTACCCTGGCTATTAGACTATGTACATACTCAAAAAAATTCTAAAAAAATCTGAAGAGAAAGTTGAAAATTTAGCTGAAACTTTGTAGATTTTTTATAATTTTTGCACAAAGTTTGAAATGTAGATTTATATGGTGTTTGTTATACAGGGTGTCCCAGAAGTAACGTGCCAAACTTTAGGGCAAGGTAGGTGGGGGAGTGAGCTCACTGATAAACAAAAAATTTTCAGGTAAAAGTGTCACCGTTTTTGAAATATTTACATTTTTTCGAATTTAAAAAAAATCGTGCCTTTTCATGTGTTTTCTTTAACTGCAACTACAAACCGGGCAATACTT
>NW_016158053.1:83910-104233 GCF_001687245.7 Rhagoletis zephyria
TTACTAAGTATTGCCCGGTTTGTAGTTGCAGTTAAAGAAAACACGAGAAAAGGCACGATTTTTTTTAAATTCGAAAAAATGTAAATATTTCAAAAACGGTGACACTTTTACCTGAAAATTTTTTGTTTATCAGTGAGCTCACCCCCCCACCTACCTTCCCCTAAAGTTTGGCACGTTACTTCTGGGACACCCTGTATAACCAGCTAGACTTTTATTGAAAAATGATAAACATTAAATAAACAAAAGTACATTATAACCCGTGTAACTCATATTTTTTAATTGCAAAGTCTTTCATTATTTTGTGATCAATTAGCACTTTTTTATACAGAACTAGCCGATATTCGACAAAACGCAGAAAAAACTTTAAAAGTATCTTCAAATTAGCTGAGGAAGAAGCAAATAAGGTTGATTTTATCTTAGAGTACCATGGCGAGTGGGAAGTCAAGTATATCGTGCTAATTACGACGGAAGCGCAGAAACCTTTTTTTTTTAATTCAGTTATGGAATAATAATAAGCTCATACAAGATTAACGACTAAGACTGAATTTTATTGTGTTCTTTAACACCACTCCAGGATGCAAGAGATCTATTTCTTTAAATTCATTAAGCTCCCTCAATGTTCGTGCAATTGGTGAATTGTGAGCATAGTTGGATCTGTCAGGCTGGACATAAAACATGCCAAAATTCCTGAGACTTCGAACAGGAATATTGAAACATATACTACGTTTATACGCACAGAATAATCGACTTAATTGAAAGCGCATTGACACCGTACACATTTCGCTCTAGTGTTTATACTTACGGCTTTATATCGGCATCAAAGTAACCGTCTTCAAAAGCAAACAAAATTTGCTGTTTTCATTTGACATTTTATAAGTTAACATAGTGGAAAGTGATAAAAATCTAGTTTTATTCGGCATTATAAAATCGTGGCAAAGAAAAAGAACGATTATCATTAATCAGCTTTTAAATACTGATGCGATTATTTGGAATTTGAGCTGATCTCCAATTCGCTTTGAGTGAGAGCGGTGTTTATACACTCTTTCTAACTGTCTGGAGAAATAAACTACCGATTTGAAATGGAGTGTGAGCCAAAACACTTCGCTCTTTCAAAGCGAATTGAAATTCAGTTCATACATATGTTTTGAATCGTGGCGAAATGAATTAAAGCGACTTATGCATGCGTATAAACGTAGTAATATTCAACTTAAAATTTCCGCACAGTCAATATTACCTACCAAGACAATGATGACAAACGAACATGATCACGATTTTCTTCTATTCTGGAGTAAATCTAAATTGATAAGAAGGCAACGAGAGTTATATGAAGGAAGAGGCTCTTCGAAATTCAGCCACCTCAACGCAAACTTAATAAAAACTTTTTGTATCCGCTCAATTCTATTGATATAAGTGATTTGAAAGGGCCACCATATAAAGGAGGCATATTCTAGACGAGATCTAACAAAAGCTATATACAGCCTCTTCAGTGTATAGGGATCAGAAAAGTAGGAACTGTTTCGGCGTACAAAAGCAAGCATAGGGTAACCATTGGCCACTATATAATTTATATGATCGGTAAATAGGAACTTTTTGTCAAAGAACACTCCTAAGTATTTGTGCCAGAAATGTAACAACACGACTTTATGGTGTTCCGCTTTTTTGAAAAAACTATTTGATAACATTTTTTAACATTTAAATATAGCCGATTACGCACACACCAAGAGTGCACCCTATCAATATCAGATTGAAGTAGGACCGAGTCCTCAGCTTTCGAAATAGTAGAAAAGATTTTGAGATCATCCGCGTAAAGCAGGAATTTAGAGTGTAAAAAGCAAGTACTTATGTCATTTCTGAAGTCCTAAAATACTTCCTTGTGGAACTCCTGACGTTACATAAACTGGCTGAGAAGTGAGGTTATTAAGAACGACTGTACTACTCCTATCAGAAAGCTACGACCCAATCCATTTGAGAAAAGTGGAATGAAACCCTAAAGTTGCTAATTTACTAAGTAAAATTCAGTGAGAAACCCCGTCGAATGCTTTCGCAAAGTCCGTATAAACGGTGTCCACCTGGAGTCCGGCCTCAAAGCTAGCGAGACAGTCCTTAGCAAAAATGGCGAGGTTAGATACAGTAGATCTTCCTTTCACAAAACCATGCTGAGACGAGGAAATTAGACTCGAAATAGCAAAATCTAGCTTAACTTTAACAATACACTCAAATAGTTTAGCAATCGTTGTCAACTTCGTTATCGGCCTATAATTAGAAACATCATTCTTATTTCCACTTTTGAGGATTGGTGTGAAGAGTTTTTTCCCAATCTTGAGGATATATCCCTGTTGAAAGTGATTCATTAAAAATAAGCGTCAGCGGTTTTATAAGAGCACAGCATTTTTATAAGAGAGAGGGTGATATGCCATCAGCATCGGTTTGTGTGGAGGCCTTGAGTACTGCGATTGCCTTTGATCATCACACTCAGAGACACTCAAACTACTAAAACACAATGGAGAATACAATAAATAAGCACTATTTAGGCCATCATCAAGTTCAGCCACAAAGTTGGCACTGAAAAATTCAGCGAAAAGATTAACTATCTGATCGGGAGAAGAGGCATGCTTTTCCTTAAAAAACATTGAGGACGGTATGTTCGATTTCGAGTTTTTAGATTTAATAAAATTCCGAAAGGCTTTGGGGTTACGGTTTATNTGATCGGGAGAAGAGGCATGCTTTTCCTTAAAAAACATTGAGGACGGTATGTTCGATTAAGAGTTTTTAGATTTAATAAAATTCCGAAAGGCTTTGGGGTTACGGTTTATATTATGCTCAACATTACGTATGTATCTGCTGTGAAGGGTTTTATCAATATTCCTAAATTCGGCTAAATGGCGTTTGTACAAGTTAAGATGTTCATCACTATTGGAGACCGTATTCATCACTATTGGAGACGTATAGCTCTGTGGGATTAGAGACATTCGAAGGAATAAGGAAATAAGAATTATCTAAAAAAGACCATGACAAATTATTTAAGTTAAAATCTCCAAGTATGCATAACTGTTGAGATCCGATCTTAAAGCATAAAGAAACAACGTTGTTGACATGAGCTCTATACAGAGTTTCTGGGCTATTCGGAGGAATATATGTATGAGGCACAGATGAATAACTTGTCCATGGAACCAAGCAGGCATACGCAGACTTGATCAAGCAGTGTCATTGTTATTTAGGCTCACCAAAACAGCACGGAGTTCTCGCTTAACAGCAATCAGAACTCCACTACCTCTGTTGCATCCGGTTTTAACTGCATCCCTATCCTTACGGAAAACATCGAACAAGTTTTGATCAAAAAACTTGGTGTGAGCCAGGTTTCAATTATTACAAACACGTCATATAGTGCCTGCGAGGTGAAAGAGTGCACTGCATTTCCTTTAGTTCGCATTCCGGAGATGTGAAAATAAATACGAACATGGCTGTCAGCGTCGTTATTGGCTGACTTGTTAGGAGCAGCTAGGTTTTTTTGTTTTGTAGATCTTCCTTCAGAAAAAATTTAAAAGGGCGCACTTTGACATTAGTTGGCCAGAGGTCTGGGTCTAAAATCACGCTAAATGCTTCCGGCGAAACACCGAGCTTAAAGTTAACCTTTCGCAATGAATTANATTCCAAGATCTCGTTCGGCTTTGGATCATAGTGATCTTCCAAAATCGTCACTATCTCGCGGTATGTAATGTCTTCCGGAGTCCTTGGCGACACTTTATCACACAAGATGTTGTACGTCGTTGTGCCCATATAATGCAGTAGTAGGTGTGTCCTCTTTGTCGAGTCGCTATTNTTAGGAGCAGCTAGGTTTTTTTGTTTTGTAGATCTTCCTTCAGAAAAAATTTAAAAGGGCGCACTTTGACATTAGTTGGCCAGAGGTCTGGGTCTAAAATCACGCTAAATGCTTCCGGCGAAACACCGAGCTTAAAGTTAACCTTTCGCAATGAATTAACTAGTTTAAAGCAGGCCATTTGGCTTCGATTAATATTTGAGTTTTTCGCAACATAAGATATGATATCATTTTCGGAAATGGTATTCTTGAATGAGGANTTCTCTTATAATTCTCCAATTATGTATTACACTCTCATTTATGACAGAGGACATATGAACCCATTTCTTTGACGCAACAACGTCCAAGTCGGAGCTAGTCTTACGACCAACCACCACATCTTCGGCCTTCCTTTGGCTATTGCTTCATCTACTTGTTGCGGTTGACCATTTTGTATGTTGGGTTACATTAGCAGCACCGCCAATATTCGGCAGAGCCTGAGAACTATCGCTTACGCTCGGAGCAAGACCAGAGTGTGAAGTAGCACCCGCAGTCAAAGAGCTGTTGATCACATTATTATTATTGGCAGCAGCAGCATCAAAGGTTGTAGAGGTAGCAGCGGTAGAACCAACACGCGCGTTGGACAGAGAACTCTCGCAGACACGACTGATACTGTTGGCATTCGTAGTAGCAGCAGCAGCAGCATATGTGGGAGAGGCAGCAGCGATAGAAGTTGATAACATGTATGTGTTGGTAGCAACAGCAGATAGCGTTGAAGAAGTAGGAGCAGGTAAGTTAGCGGGCGAACCAAAACGGACATTAGACAGAGCACTCTCATCAACGCGATCGATATTATTTACATAGGAGTATGCATTAACGCGTGAGTCTTTTAATTGAGTATTAAGATGGTTGATAGCAGAAACTAGCTCTTCATGATGAAGTTGGTTCTTTAATGCGCGAAGTTCAGACTTAAAGCATTCCATTTTAGGAACTAATACGGTAGACAAACGGGCTCGATTATTTGCATAACCAACCTTAATTTGCTTTAACTCATGCATTTTCCTCTTTAAAATGAGCATAAGCNCAAGCATTCCATTTTAGGAACTAATACGGTAGACAAAACTCTTTAAAATGAGCATAAGCAGCCGAACAAATGCACGAAATTTTTGGGAATTAACTCGGATCCGGGGAATTTTCGATGACAACACTGGTAAAAACGGCCAGTTGTTGTCTTTTGTACAAGTAAGCAAACGAAGCAGTCGAGTTTCGCGTACGCGGTAGCCGAGTGGTGAGAGTTGCGAGCTACAAGCCTGTAGCTGCCAGGTTCGATACTCGGTTGGAGCGATTGCGAAACATTTTTTGTTTTTATTATTTATTTTATATTTTTTTATTTTATTTTATTTATATATTTAATTTTACTTTATTTTATTTTCATTTGCTTTATTTTATATCACATTTCTTATTTTACTATTAGTTAATTTTAAATTTTAGAGATGAATTTTGTTAAAAATTCAACAACTAACTGAAAGTAACGTAAAAAAATATAGAACTTATAAAAAAAAGAATGAAAAAGAAATAAAAAAAGTATACTGGCCGTGGGACTCGAACCCACGACCTTGCGGCTGGTTTATTCGCATTACTGCCGTCTGTAAGGGTAAAATTTTAATTTGCATTTATGCTTATTAATTCAAATTAATTTTCTCCGTCTGTCTACCATATTAGCTCTTCTTAACATCATAGAGTGCATTAACCAATGTAATGACGCGGGCATTTTCAGCTCTAAGAGCAACGATCTCTTTAAACAAAGAATCTAAAAGTATTTGTTGTTTATCAGCAGCAATGTAGTCATTCGAGCTTTTAGATTTGACAATAGTTTGCGAAGGTGAAATAGCTTTAAGAGGTTTTTGTTGATTTGGAATATCGGCCTTGCTTTTCGCACCGCAGTCGTCGCTTTTCAGGTACAGATTTTTAGAGCCAGAAGCAACAACACTATCGTCAAGCACAACAGTGGGAGGCGGAGTGCGAAGGGAATTTCTATGGGCAAGAGCACACACTTCACAGCGAAATGAGTTTACCAAAAACTCGACATCTGCCTGCACGATATTGACACAACTCAAATGAAAAAGTTCATTACACTGTACACATTTTAGCTTGTTGAGCTCTTTCCACTCTATGCCAACACAAACAAGGCATGCTTATGCAAATCAAATTATGTATATGTATGTATATTAAAAATTAGAGTCACTATCTCATTAGATTTGCAGCAAAGCGAAAAACAGAGAAACGACAATTTTTAATTTTTAGCAAAAAAAAAACCGACTTCAACTCTCATATAAAAAAAAAATTTATATATATATCTCATGATCCACTGATCGGATCTTAACCAGATCTGAGACACTACCTTTCCGATGCAAAAAGAATTATCGAAATCGGTTGACGTGGTCCAAAGTTATGCGGTAACATACATATAAAAAAAAAAAAAAAAAAGATTCCGACGAACTGATAACCTCCTCCTTTTTTGGAAGTCGGTTAAAAAGAAAATCAGGAGCGCCCAAAAACACGTTCGCACGACACGACTGCCAATTTCGTTCAATTTTTATTATTATTTGGATAAAATAAATGTGAGATTTGTGAATCACAAAAAACTACTAAAAATATTCAGAACATCTTGCTAAAGATAATTCTTAAGTTGGACCTTAGTAGTTTTTGTCAAATGGTACAAGATTTTGCAACGTGCTGGGCAGATGACTATCAAACATAGACAGACGATTTTGTTGCTAAATTTACCATCTTTTTTTCTCCAAAAATTGATGTTTAATGACCGTCTTTCTTTCAGGTACTGGTTTAACATACGAAAAGAAGAGCTGGCTGAGACTTTTATTGACGTCATGAATCAAGGTGATAAAAGTCTTTGTCCGACCATCTTTGTTTATTTGAAAATAGGTGCAACACTGCCAGTGAAAATTAATTCATAAATGAATTTTCGACCTTTTCATCAATTTTATATTTTAAATGCTGTATTTCCGTAAATATTCAATGAAAAATAACCAAATTTTAATGTCGTGTTCAGAAAAAGTAGCAGCATCGAATAAATATTCATATTGGAAAAATTTTATTGCTTACTATTAAATAATAATTAGTTTTGCAATAAACAATTGACATATTTGGTTTTTGTTGTTGGCCTTTGAATTTTAAATTATGAAACATTTTTAACAAGCTCGTGGCGTTTTATTTAATTACTGGGCCTCGAGCTTGTTAAAAACGTTTTATAATAAACAATTGACAGTGTAACTGACTTCTCCTTGTGTTGAACAAAAAAAAATTACGATCTTATTCTATAAGTATACCCTAACCATTCATGCAAAAATATTTTAGGGCACTCTTCCCGTTAAAAAAGTACGAATGTTTAAACATTACCGTGGAAACGCGAAACCACTACCGAATTTGAAACGCAGCGCAGATAAACCACGCACCCGTTCGTCGTTGCATGCTAACGTTTTTAAAAGCGTGGGTCTATTATATTATTACATATTATTATTCTTACGATTAATTCTTTATATTAATAATCATTATCATGAGGCTCCTAAATTCTGACAGCCAGTTTCACCAAATTATTTAAGTGAAAATTACTTTAATTTTCGAATGTTTGGTTTCACCAATCAATTTTAATTTTGATTTAAGTGACCTATGCTCTTCACTTAAATAAAAATTAAATCAGAATAACCACACTCAGAGGTGTTACACGTTTAATCACCTGATCATTGTGTATCTGCTGCTTACTTGTATACCAGCCCTGCTTTTACAACACAGCGTGCCAAAGCTTTCAAAAGCTCTCAGTACAAATGAAAGCTTTCGCTGGCCTAGTCTGTTTTACAACCACTTTTTACTCACTTAAATTAATAGTTTATTGAAACTGAAAATTATTTAAATGAGAATTAAATACAAAATNTAATAGTTTATTGAAACTGAAAATTATTTAAATGATTTAATTTCCACTTAAACAGTTTGGTGAATCAGGCTGTGAGAATCTTCAACACAGACTAGAGGTGAGCATAAATGATTTAAAAGGCTGTTTATAAAATAATATTTGATACCAGTATCACGGCGCAGTGTTTCGAATATAGACCAGTAGGAAAATGTCATGGGTACAGTTAATAAAAAAAACGATTTAGGCTTAGAGAGGGAAAAGTAAAAGTCATAAATACAAAATTTCGGATCATTTACTCACTCCCTCTCTCCTTAAACAGTACCTTTACAAAAAAAAAAATATTGGAATCGTCACGATACCGACTAATCACTTTGGTTCCCTTAAGCGTCGTGGAATATTCAAATGAAGGTATTTATCATTTAATTGGTATTTGCCTGTTTTTCTTATTAAAAAATTTACTTTGAAATGTAGATGCTCAAAAAAGTGTGAGTACCGGTTTGTCAGGTCTTAAAATTAGACGCATATTTTAAAGAATTTTACGTAGTTTTCGAATATATAGTTGGATCTTTTCGCGCGAATTTGCAAATATATGCAATTTTCGAATTTCTTAATTTTCGGTTTTCAGCTGCTTTTTGCGTAATTCCGCGAAAAGAATTTTTCGAACAATGGTAAAATCACATTGAACATTGAGAGAAAAGAGAATATTTACACTCATTTAATTTTTAAGTTGAACCTTTGTTTTCTGAGAGTGGAAAGCAGGAAACAAAAATTACCCAAAATTCCATCACATTTAATGACTGGGCCCACATTTTTTGCGAGTTATAGACGTTATAGTGATCCGAGCTTCGCCATATTTTATATTCAGGGTTTCANGGACTGGGCCCACATTTTTTGCGAGTTGTAGACGTTATAGTGATCCGAGCTTCGCAATATTTTATATTCAGGATTTCACAATCAAAGAGAGAGAATAAACTAAATTTAATCGAAATTGGATGAAATTGAATGTTTCCGCTCACAAGAATGGAGGGCGTCGTGGCAATTATCCTATCTCTCTCTCTTTCTAGGTCAAGTTATTCTCTATTTCTAAAATTCCATCACATTTAATTACAGGGCCCACATTTTTTACGAGTTGTAGACGTTATAGTGATCCGAGCTTCGCCATATTTTATATTCAGGGTTTCACAATCAAAGAGAGAGTATAAACTAAATTTAATCGAAATTGGATGAAATTTAATGTTTCCGCTCACTAGAGTGGAGGGCGTCGTGGCAATGATCCTATCTCTCTCTCTTTCTAAGTCTAAGTTATTCTCTATTTCTAAGTCAAACTAGAGCCCATGCCAAGTTTCAGCGAAATCGGTGCAGGTTAACTATTATTTCCACCTGCCTTCATATAGTCGAAACACTGTGCGGCGCCCTAACACAAAATGACTAACATGGAACACACTGCTGCCGTTTACTGCACTCGCTGTACTGCCCCGTTACTTTGCTGTCTTTGGTGTAAATCAGTACTTTCAGTAAGTAAACAAATATTACAGGTAGAAGCCAAAATGACGTTGCCCTCATGAGAACCAAACCTTTAAACTTCAACTTGTTTTTCTTTTATTTCCTATATTTCGTTACGCTTTGAATGTCATATCGTTGGTTTTTTGAATGTTCGTTAATAACAAATTTTAATTAACATTTGAATTTTTGTAGTGTTGTGCGGTTTATACTTGTGTATGTGTTAAAAATGCAACACCTGAAGCGATGGTTTTTAAGTGGAGTTAAATATAAATCAGATACCACTAATTTTTTTAACGTGCCTCAATGTCCTTCGCATAAGTAGCGTTGTGAAGTCAGCTGTGGAGCAGAGGTGCAAAATGCCTTGCTGTGTGTTAAGCATTTTAGAGGAGCAGATTTCACAAATACACCGGGAGGTACCTAAAAGGCAAGTTTGATGCCTAGTGCTGTTCCTATGACCCTTATGCCGAAAAGTACCTCCAAAAACAATGCAACTCATAAATCAAAAACAGAAAACAACATACAAGTTAACAAATTTTAACTAAAGAAAATAAATAAATAAAAATAAACTTCAACTTTACTTAAAAACGTCAACCAGTGAAATGTAATTTTTTATTTTTCCTTACACACGCTCATTTTTATTTTTACTCCCGAAAACTTTGACTTTTGTAGGTTTGACGTCAAATTGGTCTCTACCTGTTTTTATTGTACCATGCAACGAGACTACAGTGTTTGTTTCGATGGCGAGGAGGTATTGATTTTCACTTCATTTCCCGCAAGTGAATTTGATTCATTACTGAATTTCTTATACTGTACACCTCTAGTATAGACGACGCGTCCGTCAAACAAATGAGAATCGCGTATGTCAGTGTCACTAAGTGCATTTGTTTTTCCGCTGGCATAATCTGCTTGTTTTCATCATGACACCACCCCCGAAGTGTAGCAATCGTTTTAACAAAAAAATGCATAATAGTGGGAAAAATAATTTATTTTTTCTGTCAGATAAGCATGACCAAAGTTCAGTGATTTGTTTGGATCGTTTGTTTGCGTTTCGTGTTGTTAACAACGAGCGAATTCGGCGTGAGTAGACTTATGGTAAGGTCAGCTAAAAAAAACTACATGACGAAAAAGGATACGGTACACAGAGAAAAACGGGACGTGCTATGAGTTTAAACATAATAAACAAAGTCGAAGAATTTTACCGTTCAGACGATGTTAGTCGAGTAATTCCTGGAATCAAAATCTATGGAAAACGTACACAGGAGACAGTAAGCAGTAGCTGTTAATTTTTCTTTTAAATTAACGTATTTCGTTAGTTTGGCAGTTTACACGCCGATTTTTTTTTTAAATACCCAAATTTGAAGATTTCTCTGTCGGCTTTTAAGGTGTTGAGACCTAAACAATGATCCACAAGGGTACACATAACGTTTGCATAAGTAAAATACATGGAAATATTCAGCTTAAGCAGAGAGAGGACTTAAAGATGAATTTGCTCGTAAAAAGTTGAATCTTCAAACTACTTATCGAGATATCTTAAAAGAAATGATTTGCTGAAACTGCATTCGGATTTCCCAATTTTTGATGATTTAAAAAAAAAACTGCATAAATACAATGTTAAAAATATTTCTTTCAATCAATGGCTAACGACTGACAGGTACGATCTTCTTATATTTAACTACAAAACTTTTTTTTTTTTGTCATTTTAATTCTTTCCACAAATGTCAATTGCTTCCTCAAACCGAAAATGTTGATACTTTTATAAAAAAAATATTACTACAGAATTACCAGATATTTTGAGATATGATTTCATCGCGGTAGCAAAATCAAATTATTTAAATGAATCAAAAGTCACTTAGCCATGGGGAATTTTTAGTCACTCTCGATTTCTCTGCAAATTATTATTTTCATGTGCTAAAGCTATGCAGTCTCAACATTGGTGTATGGACCAAGAATCATTGCACGTATACGTAATTTATTACAAAGAAGATAACGTCGTGCACGATCTTAATTTCGTTGCTTTTTCGGAGTACGAAAATCACGATGCCACTGGAGTACATCTGTACAACTCGAAAATGATTAAATTTTTAAAAAGAAAATATGGCGTGCGAAACGTAAAATAGTTATTTTATTTTTCCGATGCAGCAGGATCCCAATATAAAAATAGATTTAATTTTTTGAATGGCACTTCTTTTCCACTGCCCACGGAAAAGGAGCTTGGCATTGGCGGCTGCGTTCAAAAATGCATACCGCGCTAGTCTACAGGACAAAACTATTCTTTCGACACAATTTTTTTTTTTAACGCAAGAAGTCAGTAAAATTGTCCATTGTTTATTGCCAAATTAATTATTATTTAATAATATTAATAAATATAATTTTCCAGTATTTTTTTCGATTCTGCTACTTTTTCTGAATACACCATTAAAATTTGGTTATTTTTCATTGAATATTTACGGAAATATAGCAATTAAAATATAATTGATAAAAACGGCAAAAATTCATTTATGAATAAATTTTTGAAAAATTTTAAATTTCAAACAATATTTAAAGACATTAATTTTCACACATAGACCTTGGAATATCTGTCAAAACATATTTTAAAGTCAGGTCCGTTTTAGAAAGTTTGACTCTTAACAAACAAAAAAAAACACGGAGGATGCAATTTTCAATTTAAAAATAATGTATATAATACATTCTCAACTCTTCCGCGGCGCGGTTGATTTGTTTTCGGGAAAGGCGCTCCTATGGTTTAGGTCAATTAGGCGGACGATAAGTAGTTGGGAGGAATTGGTTAAAGAGCTGAAGTTGGAATTTCTGCCCTCCAACTACGACGACTTACTAATGGGCGCGATTCGCCGGCGGACTCAGGGAGTGAACGAGTCCATCGGTGTGTATGTGGTGGCGATGAAAATTATCTTCGGTAGGTTGCAGGAGCCACTGTCTGAGAAGAGGTTGATAGGGATCATTAGGGAGAATCTTCTGGCGTTTTACCAAACGCAGCTGGGACTAGTTTCGCCGGGGTAAGTTGCGGAACTAGTCGCCTTGGGTACGAAACTCGTATCGGTGAGGTCTGCGGTCCAAGCTCTTGCTCCTCTACCAAGCCATAAGGCCAAGGGCGAGAAGAATTATTCGACGACAGAGGAATGTCTAGCGGTTTTGTGGGCGGTTGAGAAATTGCGACCATATGTTGAGAAGGCTAGGCTCACAGTTGTAATGGATCATTATTCTCTGTTTTGGCTGAATAATTTGAAGGACCCCTGTGGTAGGTTGGCGCGTTGAGTCTTGAAGTTGCAGCAGTACGATTTTGAGACTGTTCACCGGAAGGGCAAGGAACATGTGGTTCCATGTTGCCTCGCAGTGTGCCAGTTGTTGCTGAGGTTTCTGCCAGTGACCCTTGGTTGTTGAAAATGTTTCGGACAGTTGAAAAAGAACCCTTGTCATACCCTGAGGTGTTGAAGAAATATCATGATTCAAGATGAAAAGTTGGCAGGTCACATGGCTGTCCGAAAAACATTCGCTAGGGTTGCGCAGAAGTTTTATTGCCCGCAGATGAAAGCGGATGTAGCGAAATATGTGAAAAATTGTAAGATTTGTCAACAGGTGAAGCCTGGAAATTCACAACCAGCTGGGGGCTTGGTCGAGAGGTCCAAGGAAGTCGAGCCTTTGGAGATGATTTGTGTTGTCTTGGTAGGCCCCTTGGTGAAGTCGTCCCAGGGCTACCAATACATTTTGACCGTTCTAGACTATCTTTCTAAGTTTCCCCTTCTGTTTCCCTTACGACGGCTATGGCGAAGACAATGTTTTTCTTTTGTTTCGTGTCCTCGGGCGGCGACAACGGACCCCATTTTAGGAGTCTTGAACTGCGGGGGCTCTGCAGTGCGTATGACGTCCAACTTCGGTACACCTCACATTACCATCCGCAGGCTTATCCGGCTGAGAGGATACATCAGATTATAAAAACTACGCTTAGGGCTAGCGTTTCGGAGAAGTAGCGATCATGGTATAGGCAATTAGCTAAGGTAGTTTGCTGCATTATATCGGCGTAGCACGAAGTATTAGGAGCCACGCCATATTTTGTTAATTTTGCTAGGGAAATGGCGTTAGAAGGTAGTAGGGATTATATACAGAGAATCCCTAGGAGACCAGGAGGTTAGCTGCGAGTAGCGAGCAGGGAGGCTCGAAGATATGAGGCGTGTAGTAAGAACTGCACTGAGGGAAATAATGCATAGTAAAAATGAATACTTTATATTTGATTATCGTTTAAAAATGTTTGTATTTAAAAATAATATTTTCATACAAAATTTATTACGCACTTATTTGACTGTTCACATGTGAGTATGTATATGTAAGTCTACATAAGCACCCCAAGCATGCAGAGCGCCGCTCTGAGAGCGGTGACAACACACACATACATACATAGTACATACCTGCCCTGTAGGGAAACCCCGAACTGGTGAACCAAATTTGTAGTCCCGTACTAGATCTTTATCGCCGAAAACGAACCAGTCCGATAGTAACTAGATCGCCACCAGTTCGAAAGCAGCGATATGTGGTACTTTTAAAAAACAATTTTAGAAATCTATATCTAAAATGACGAATTTAGAACTGGTTCAAAACTATAGAAAGGGATGCAGAACGAACTATATCTAAAATAACGAATTTTGAACTAGTTCGAAACTACTGAAAAAGGGATGCAGCGGGGGCATGTTTACTTTAAATAGATTTTTGCTTGGCGGGTTTTTCGTTCAAATACGCTTCCAGTCTGCACGTCGCAGATGCTTTTTCATAGTTTGGTAATACAAAACTAATATTTGTGTTAACATCTTAACATTATGGGACCTTCTGGAATATAACCAATAACAGTCAGCACCTCTGCAAATTCAGCTACAGCCAAAGGTATGTAAACGTGTTTTCAAATGCACAATTTAATTTACATTCATTCAAACAAATTTGATTTCAGATTGAAAATACATTTCTCTGCAAATAATAAAAATTGCTACCATGGTAACCCAAAAAAGAAAACATCTTGTTACTTTTTTCGTTTACAACTGGTGCGAAACTATAGAAAATGGGGTGCAAAGCGAACTAGATCCCATATGACGAATTTAGGACTGGTTCTGAACTATAGAAAAGGTAATGCAGCGGGGGACAATTTCCAATTCCTATGACATCGCTGTCATAGTTGTTTGCCAGTTGTTTGCATGCAAAAGAGATTTATCGTGAACTAGTAGTGGTTCTAAATGTACTAGGAGCGCACCAGTTCAAAACTAGAGATTTTCCCCACAGGGTGTTTATCCGTACAAATAGCGTGCTGTGGTGTTGATGGATATTCAACATTTGAAAACAAATTTATATGCCTGGGTGTAGCTGATTGCGCAAAGATGCTTCCCACAAGTTGTTCATATCCGGAGATGGTCGGGTTCGAATTCCACTACAGGCAACATGCAAATAATTTTTTTTTTTTTAGTTTTGTGTTGACTATTCACTTCACGGATGCTTTTCCAGTACAGGCGCGGTCATTTTAATATGCGCGTAATTGAATTGAATATTTACCAATATACAGTACTTTCGTTGACGTTTATAGTAAGATCAATTACGTTTCTATTTGATTTTAATATTTTTTTCCCTCAGTGTAGGTTGGAAAAATCTAGTGCGAAGTTAGCCAGGAAGTAAAATCTTAAGATACGGGATGTCCAGTATATGCCAGGAGAGAGTGAGGAAAAATTTTGCGCTGTCGGATGCAGCTAGTTATTATGCAGCGAACTTAGCTCCAAAGTATGTAGGGTCGTTTGTGATAAAAAGGACGGTGTCGCCATGGATCTATATGTCTTAGTGGACCACGAAGGCCGAGAAAAGCGGACGTGGTACGTCAAAGAATTCAAATACGGATAGATAGGTCCAGTTACAGTACAATAAGAAAGGGGTAGAGTTGTCGCGTACTGGCCGCAACAAAGTTTTCTTTTGTTATTCCTTCGTCTTACCCTTATTTCCTTTCAGACCAACCGATACGAGCGAACTCTACCGGCAAATAGTTGTGTTAAATAAAGCTCAATTTGAAGAGCAAAGCAGCTGATTGTCGGTGGTGTGCTAGGACGGGTCGATTTTTTTTCATAAAATCGCATATCGTCGTTTAAAGTACAAAACCGCGTATCGTCATTCTGCAAAACCGCGTAACTGACATTGGCTGCCGAAAACTGGATTTGCTCACACAAGCTCTTGGCTCAATTCTTATTTATTCGACCTTAAATATACTATCCAGAATTGCGATTTCTTTATAAAAAAGAGAACCATTTGGAAATATGAGTGTTTTACTCTCTAAAAAATAATTTATGCAACCTCACATACGTGGTTTTGCATTTTGCTGATACGCGGTTTTGCACTTTAAACGACGATATGCGGAAAATGCTCTACGTATCATTCTGAGCAACTTTGCTTGAGAAACTGTGGGTCTAAAACCAATTTCGAGCCAGCGAATTTTAAGGGGAAGTTTCATAACAGGTAATAAAAATTTTTATTTTTATTCATTTATTTTATATTTTTTTCAGTCAAACAGAAAAATAGTTTCTTACTGGTTACCAGCTAATTAAAATAATTATAAATTAAACGACGCACTATGCTCTTTTTGGAAGAGACGGGTCCAAACCCGAAATATTATTTAATTCGGAAAGAGTTCTCATTATTTTCACATATTTAAAACATTGAAAAGTGTCTAAGGTTACAGGACATTAAAGTTTAATCCTTCTAAAAGAGATTGACAGGGTTTATTACCGTTTTATGAGATGAATTACAAAAGAGCATGCAAGAAAGGAAGTTCTATTATTCAAGCTTTCGAGATTTATAAGCTGACAACGTGATTTGTAAGGGGGCAATGGTTCAGTGAAATTCAACGATCGAAGAGCATATTTAATAAAAACTTTTTTTATACGTTCTATTCTCTTAATATGGCATGCGTAATAGGGTATCTAGATAAAGGAGGCATAGTCTAATTTTGATCTCACTAACTTTGTGTAAAGAACCTTTACGTTTATAGGTCTGAAAAATGGTAACTTTTACGCCGGACGAAGGCTAACATAACGTTATAATTGATATGTGGCGAAAAACTTAACTTTGTGTCAAAATGGAGACCTAGCTCTTTAACTTCAGTAACTTGTTTCAGCCTGGATTCCGAGATGAAATAACTTGAAGGTGTTGGGTTGTGCCTTCTTGTGAAGGTACAATGAGAAAACTTTTCAATATTCAGGAATAGGCGGTTCCGAGTACACGAAGAGTTAAATTTATAAAGCTCAGACTGAAGTGTTTGAGAGTCTTCACGATTCCTTATAACCGAGTATATCTTAAGGTCGTCTGCATAGAAAAGAAATTTTGAAGAAGAAAAACAGGACCCAATGTCATTCATAAATAATAAAAAGAATAAAGGCCATAGAATTCAACCTTGTGGGACCCCCGATTGCGCCACAAAAGGTTGGAAAAAACTCAATCAAATAGCTGATATAGGATTCTAAGAGTACAAAAAGCAGTTAATTATTTTTTTTTTAAATACTAAAATAACGAAGTCCTTAAGTCCTGCTTGCTTCCCAAGCATGGTATTTTTTTCGACTAACATCAGTCACAGGCATAACACTTTCACGATTTTTTTCCGTTACGCGCCGAGAAGCACTGGTTATCAGTTGAACATTTCGTGAAGTTCCTTGAATATGGCTGGAACTTGTNTGTTAATTTTTTTTTTTTAAATACTAAAATAACGCAGTCCTTAAGTCCTGCTTGCTTCCCAAGCATGGTAGTTTTTTCGACTAACATCAGTCACAGGCATAACACTTTCACGATTTTTTTCCGTTACGCGCCGAGAAGCACTGGTTATCAGTTGAACATTTCGTGAAGTTCCTTGAATATGGCTGGAACTTGTGCGTCAAGAAGTTTTGGGTCTTCAAACTCTAAATATTCCTTTAAATGGTTATACGGAATATTTCAAGCAATTGGCGGTTCTGTTAAAATATTGTCATCAACCAAATCTATCATTTTAGCAGTCAAAACTAATTTTGCATTTCTAAAGAATTATTGTAAACATAAATTTTTAAAAAATTAGTTTCAGTATTTACAGATTTATAGAAGATTTCGTATTTCTCTAAATTACCCTTAAATGGGAGGTGAGGTGGTTATTGTCCGATTTTGAACATATTCAGCCGTTTGGTATGTTGTACTAAGGCCAACAACTATGTTTTGACAGAAATTGCTGAAGAGGTTAGCAAGATACACGCCTGTAATTACCAGTGAGCGTGGATACGCCCATTGTCCAAATATTTAAAATATTTTTACTTTTCGTCTATTACTAATTACTAAAATATCGCAGTTTTCGTATTTCCGAAAATTACAGTTATATGGGAGGTTGGGGTTACTGTCCGGTTTTGCCCATTTTGCAATACCATCCGTCCTGCGCTGAAAAGAAGGACACATACCTACTTTCGTTGAGATATCTCAATTTTTACTTGAATCATCGTGTGCACAGACGGACAGACGGCCACTGTTTAATCGATTTATTCTTTCTTTCTCATCATTTATGTATACATTTGTCTATATCTATCTCGAGTAGTTTGTGCTGTTACAAAAAACCGTAATGTGAACAATGTTATAATACCCCTGTGCACAAGTGCGCTCGCATATAAATATACCACACCTGAAAAGCAAGCAGGACTTAAAAACTTAGTTATTTAAGTATTTTCAAAAAATAAACTGCTTTTTGTACGCTTACACTCATAGAGCAGCTATTTGTTTAAGTTTTTCCCACAAAATTTTGTACTACCTGACATGAAACTTCCCCTTAAAGTTCACTGTCCCGAAATTCGTTTTAGACCCATGGTTTCTTAAGCACAGATGCTCAGAATGATTCGTAGAACATTTTCCGCATATGCAATTTTTCCGTTTTCTTGGTCCCCTACAAATCGACCCATTTTAGTGTTCGCGCCAAAACGATACCACAATAGGGGCATCGCCATTTTTCTCATATCGCGGAACTTTTCTTCTCCGCCGAATGATGGCAATGGCAAAGTCCATGGTGTTTGTTTGTGTGCGCCGTTTGTTTTAACAATTAACGGGCATCAACATCACCAGAAATGAGGCCCGATGGTTTTGCGGACCGGAGCGTAGGTTGCGGCCCAACTTGTAGCTGCGCGCCGGGTTGTTTGTACAGGCGACGGTGGTTTGTAACAGGCAAAACGAATCGAGATAGATATAGACAAATGTATACATAAATGATCAGAATGAAAAGAGAAATCGATTAAGCGGGTACTGTCTGTCCGTCGGTCCGTCTGTGCACACGATAACTCGAGTAAAAATTGAGATATCTTAACGAAACTTGGTACGTGCACTTCTTTCTGGCGTAGGACGGATGGTATTGAAAATGGGCAAAATCGGGCAATAACCACGTCTACCTCCCATATAACGGTAATTTCTAGAAATAAATATAGATTTTGGAAAATGGGTGCAGCCACACCCACTTATGGTTACATGTCTAAATCTTGGTAACCGTTGCACCAATTTGTTCCAAACATGGTACAATTGTTAGCCTTGGTACAGCATACCAAATAAATCAGTAAATATTAAAGATAATTTATTCAAAATTGATGCTTGCAACAATTCTTTACCAAGAAATGTGTTTATGATAAAATTTTGGAAAATGGGCGTGGCACTGTCCACTTATGATCACATATACAGTATTGGACATATCTATAGCACCCCCCTTTCAAAGCGATATTGTTTGCCACTTATGTTTAATTACTTGTTTTTAAGAATTTTCAATTAAAATACAGTTCATTCTCCAACAAAACCCATATAAACCAATGTTTTAAACTTTTTAAAAGACCGCGAAAAAAGTGCAACAAACTCTCCCTTAAATTTCAAACTTTTTTCTCAGAAGCTCTAGAATTTTTTTGAGTACACAGTTTTATAGCGCATTCAATTTTGTCCAATAATGTAATGTGCAAGTTTCAAGTCGCTAAAGATTACCGTTGATTTTTTAGAATTTTTTTTGTCTCATTTGGTTCCATATATGAACCCCATATATTGGACTTCCATATATGAAACCCGACTGGAAATTACTCAGAAGACTATTTGTCCAAGTGGCAGGTAATTTGTCGCGCGAGAATTTCTGTAAAATTTTCGATAGTGCCGGTAAAATGCTTATTGGTCTGATTTCAAATTGGCCAGGATGGGCGGTATCGGGAAGGTCTGTAAAAATTTTGAGGGCGGGACGGGACCAAATTCATAAAATCTTCCTTAAAAACGATGTAGGAAATATGAACTTTTTTATGTTTTATTGACACGAAAACGATCAGCAAAGCAAAACAAAATTATCGGAAGATGTCAGATATTTAATTTTTTTTTTATTAGTTAAAATTAGTTTTAAACACACGTGAATTTTTCTTAGTGATAGATTTCGGGACCCACGGGAGCCGCGGAACAATTCTCAAAAACGTGGGGATGGGCGGGTTCGAGACTTAAAAATTGAATTTCGGGATGGGCGGGATCGGGATTAAGTCTTTAGTCCCGTACCCATCTCTAGTCTGAAGTACTGGGGAGTGATAGGACATTTTATTTTTGGCACAGGCATTATATTTTCCATCTTCCAGAGATATGGAACTGTAGATGAGGAACTTAAGACAAATACCATCAGTACCCTGCAGAAAAAAATTATCAATAGAAAAAAACTAACCCACTTGTAGTTAGCTTTTTTGCGGGATTTCTATGAAATATATAACTTCTCAAGTAGCACAAAAGTCAAAAATACACCAAAATATTTTGTGTATTTTTTACATCGGCGTGATATACATTTTCAATATAAAAAATATGCTATTTCTAAGCGCAGTTTTTGAACAGTTTATTTCGATTCAGTGTAAAAGTTATACCGCTTTTTCGTGCATTATTTACACCTACCGTCAATGTTTTTCGGCATATATATTATGCCAGTGGAGGATGGTTCCGTGCGCAGAAGTGGAAAACTTTTGACTGCCATTCACCTGGGAGTGGCCAGAAGCGATTCTTGTGCGTACGGTTCAAATCGCAGCTCACAACGTCCGGATATTTATATCCACGTATCCTCTGGGTAGCAA